>NW_027473534.1:42498-196656 GCF_050947335.1 Megachile rotundata | reverse complement strand
ATCACACAATCACACAATCACACAATCACACAATCACACAATCACACAGTCACACAGTACACACAATCAAAATCACACAATCACAATTACACAATCGCACAATCACACAATCACACAATCACACCATCACACAATCACACAGTCACACAATCACACAATCACACAATCACACAATCACACAATCACACAATCACACAATCACACAACCACACAGTCACACAGTACACACAATCACAATCACACAATCACAATTACACAATCGCACAATCACACAATCACACAATCACACAACCACACAATCACACAATCACACAATCACACAATCACACAATCACACAATCACACAATCACACAGTCACACAGTACACACAATCACAATCACACAATCACAATCACACAATCGCACAATCACACAATCGCACAATCACACAATCACACAATCACACAGTCACACAATCACACAATCACACAATCACACAATCACACAATCACACAATCACAAAATCACACAACCACAAAATCACACAACCACAAAATCACACAACCACACAATCACACAATCACACAACCACACAATCACACAAGCACACAATCACTCAATCAGACAATCACACAATCACACAATCACACAATCTCACAATCACACAATCACACAATCACACAATCACACAATCACACAATCACACAATCACACAATCACACAATCACACAATCACACAATCACACAATCACACAATCACACAATCGCACAATCACAATTACACAATCACACAATCACACAATCACACACTCACACAATCACACAGTCACAATCACACAATCACACAATCACACAATCACACAATCACACAACCACAAAATCACACAACCACACAATCACACAATCACACACTCACACAATCACACAGTCACAATCACACAATCACAATCACACAATCACAATCACACAACCACAATCACACAATCACACAATCACACAATCACACAATCACACAATCACACAATCACACAATCACACAATCACACAATCACACAATCACACAATCACACAATCACACAATCACACAATCACACAATCACACAATCACACAATCACACAATCACACAATCACACAATCACAGAATCATACAATCACACAATCACACAATCACACAATCACACAATCACACAATCACACAATCACACAATCACACAATCACACAATCACACAATCACACAATCACTCAATCACACAATCACACTATCATACAATCACACAATCACAATCCCACAATCACAATCACACAATCACAATCACACAATCACAATCACACAATCACAATCACACAATCACACAGTCACGCAATCACACAGTCACAATCACGCAATTTGAACAATCACGATCACACAATCACGATCACACAATCACGATCGCACAACCACACAATCACACAATCACACAATCACACACTCACACAATCACACAGTCACAATCACACAGTCACAATCACACAATCACAATCACACAATCACACAATCACACAATCAGACAATCACACACTCACACAATCACACAGTCACAATGACACAATCACAATCACACAATCACAATGACACAATCACAAACGCACAATCACACAGTCACACAATCACACAGTCACACAATCACACAGTCACACAATCACACATACACAAAATCACGATCACACAATCACGCAATCACACAATCACGATCACACAATCACGATCACACAATCACGATCGCACGACCACACAATCACACAATCACACAATCACACAATCACACAATCACACAATCACACAATCACACAATCGCACAATCACACAATTACACAGTCACAATCCCACAATCACAATCACACAATCACAATCACACAATCACAATCACACAATCACAATCACACAATCACAATCACACAATCACACAGTCACAATCCCACAATCACAATCACACAATCACAATCACACAATCACAATCACACAATCACACAGTCGCACAATCACACAATCTCACAATCACACAATCACACAATCACAGAACCACACAATCACACAATCACACAATCACACACTCACACAATCACACAGTCACAATCACACAATCACAATCACACAATCACAATGACACAATCACAAACGCACAATCACACAGTCACACAATCACACAGTCACACAATCACACATACACAAAATCACGATCACACAATCACGCAATCACACAATCACGATCACACAATCACGATCACACAATCACGATCGCACGACCACACAATCACACAATCACACAATCACACAATCACACAATCACACAATCACACAATCACACAATCGCACAATCACACAATCACACAATCACACAGTCACAATCCCACAATCACAATCACACAATCACAATCACACAATCACAATCACACAATCACAATCACACAATCACAATCACACAATCACAATCACACAATCACACAGTGACAATCCCACAATCACAATCACACAATCACAATCACACAATCACAATCACACAATCACACAGTCACACAATCACACAATCTCGCAATCACACAATCACACAATCACAGAACCACACAATCACACAATCACACAATCACACACTCACACAATCACACAGTCACACACTCACACAATCACACAGTCACAATCACACAATCACACAATCACACAATCACCTAACCACACAATCACACAATCACACAACCACACAATCACACAACCACACAATCACTCAATCAGACAATCACACACTCACACAATCACACAATCACACAATCACCTAACCACACAATCACACAATCACACAACCACACAATCACACAAGCACACAATCACTCAATCAGACAATCACACACTCACACAATCACACAATCACAAAATCACACAACCACAAAATCACACAACCACACAATCATACAATCACACACTCACACAATCACACGGTCACAATCACACAATCACAATCACACAATCACAATCACACAACCACAATCACACAACCACAATCACACAATCACAATCGCACAATCACAATCACACAATCACAATCACACAATCACAATCACACAATCACAATCACACAATCACAATCACACAATCACAATCACACAATCACACAATCACACAATCACACAATCACACAATCACACATTCACACAATCACACAATCACAATCACACAATCACAATCACACAATCACAATCACACAATCACAATCACACAATCACAATCACACAATCACAATCACACAATCGCAATCACACAATCGCAATCACACAATCGCAATCACACAATCGCAATCACACAATCGCAATCACACAATCGCAATCACACAATCGCAATCACACAATCAGAATCACACAATCGCAATCACACAATCGCAATCACACAATCGCAATCACACAATCACAATCACACAATCACAATCACACAATCACAATCACACAACCACACAATCACACAATCACACACTCACACAATCACACAGTCACAATCACTCAATCACAATCACACAATCACAATCACACAACCACAATCACACAATCACACAATCACACAATCACACAATCACACAATCACACAGTCACACAATCACACAATCACACAATCACACAATCACACAATCACACAATCACACAATCACACAATCACACAATCACACAATCACACAATCACACAATCACACAATCACACAATCACGCATTCACAATCACGCAATCACAATCACGCAATCACACAATCACGGTCACACTATCACGGTCACACAATCACGGTCACACAATCACGGTCACACAATCACACAGTCACGCAATCACACAGTCACAATCACGCAATTTGAACAATCACGATCACACAATCACGATCACACAATCACGATCGCACAACCACACAATCACACAATCACACAATCACACACTCACACAATCACACAGTCACAATCACACAGTTACAATCACACAATCACAATCACACAATCACACAATCACACAATCACACAATCACACACTCACACAATCACACAGTCACAATGACACAATCACAATCACACAATCACAATGACACAATCACAAACGCACAATCACACAGTCACACAATCACACAATCACACAATCACACAATCACACAATCACGCATTCACAATCACGCAATCACAATCACGCAATCACACAATCACGGTCACACTATCACGGTCACACAATCACGGTCACACAATCACGGTCACACAATCACACAGTCACGCAATCACACAGTCACAATCACGCAATTTGAACAATCACGATCACACAATCACGATCACACAATCACGATCGCACAACCACACAATCACACAATCACACAATCACACACTCACACAATCACACAGTCACAATCACACAGTTACAATCACACAATCACAATCACACAATCACACAATCACACAATCACACAATCACACACTCACACAATCACACAGTCACAATGACACAATCACAATCACACAATCACAATGACACAATCACAAACGCACAATCACACAGTCACACAATCACACATACACAAAATCACGATCACACAATCACACAATCACACAATCACACAGTCACAATCCCACAATCACAATCACACAATCACAATCACACAATCACAATCACACAATCACAATCACACAATCACAATCACACAATCACAATCACACAATCACACAGTCACAATCCCACAATCACAATCACACAATCACAATCACACAATCACAATCACACAATCACACAGTCACACAATCACACAATCTCACAATCACATAATCACACAATCACAGAACCACACAATCACACAATCACACAATCACACACTCACACAATCACACAGTCACAATCACACAATCACAATCACACAATCACACAATCACAATCACACAATCACAATCACACAATCACAATCACACAATCACAATCACACAATCACACAATCACACAATCACACAATCACACAATCACACAATCACACAATCACACAATCACGCATTCACAATCACGCAATCACAATCACGCAATCACACAATCACGGTCACACTATCACGGTCACACAATCACGGTCACACAATCACGGTCACACAATCACGGTCACACAATCACGGTCATACAATCACGGGCACACAATCACGGTCAGACAATCACGGTCACACAATCACGGTCACTCAATCACGGTCACCCAATCACGGTCACTAAATCACGATCACACAATCACGATGACACAATCACTGTCACACAATCACGGTCACACAATCATGGTCACACAAACACACAGTCACTCAATCACACAGTCACACAAACACACAATCACACAATCACGATCACACAATCACGATCGCACAACCACACAATCACACAATCACACAATCACACAATCACACAATCACACAGTCACAATCACACAGTTACAATCACACAATCACAATCACACAATCACACAATCACACAATCACACAATCACACACTCACACAATCACACAGTCACAATGACACAATCACAATCACACAATCACAATGACACAATCACAAACGCACAATCACACAGTCACACAATCACACAGTCACACAATCACACATACACAAAATCACGATCACACAATCACACAATCACACAATCACACAGTCACAATCCCACAATCACAATCACACAATCACAATCACACAATCACACAATCACACAATCACACAATCACAATCACACAATCACAATCACACAATCACAATCACACAATCACAATCACACAATCGCAATCACACAATCGCAATCACACAGTCACAATCACACAGTCACAATCACACAATCACAATCACACAATCACAATCACACAATCACAATCACACAATCACAATCACACAGTCACAATCACACAATCACAATCACACAGTCACAATCACACAATCACAATCACACAGTCACAATCACACAGTCACAATCACACAGTCACAATCACACAGTCACAATCACACAATCACAATCACACAATCACAATCACACAATCACAATCACACAATCACAATCACACAATCACAATCACACAATCACAATCACACAATCACAATCACACAATCACAATCACACAATCACAATCACACAATCACAATCACACAATCACAATCACACAATCACAATCACACAATCACAATCACACAATCACAATCACACAATCACAATCACACAATCACAATCACACAATCACAATCACACAATCACAATCACACAATCACAATCACACAATCACAATCACACAATCACAATCACACAATCACAATCACACAATCACAATCACACAATCACAATCACACAATCACAATCACACAATCACAATCTCACAATCACAATCACACAATCACAATCACACAATCACAATCACACAATCACACAATCACAATCACACAATCACAATCACACAATCACAATCACACAATCGCACAATCACACAATCGCACAATCACACAATCACACAATCACACAATCACACAGTCACACAATCACACAATCACACAATCACACAATCACACAATCACACAATCACAAAATCACACAACCACAAAATCACACAACCACAAAATCACACAACCACACAATCACACAATCACACAACCACACAATCACACAAGCACACAATCACTCAATCAGACAATCACACAATCACACAATCACACAATCTCACAATCACACAATCACACAATCACACAATCACACAATCACACAATCACACAATCACACAATCACACAATCACACAATCACACAATCACACAATCACACAATCACACAATCACACAATCGCACAATCACAATTACACAATCACACAATCACACAATCACACACTCACACAATCACACAGTCACAATCACACAATCACACAATCACACAATCACACAACCACAAAATCACACAACCACACAATCACACAATCACACACTCACACAATCACACAGTCACAATCACACAATCACAATCACACAATCACAATCACACAACCACAATCACACAATCACACAATCACACAATCACACAATCACACAATCACACAATCACACAATCACACAATCACACAATCACACAATCACACAATCACACAATCACACAATCACACAATCACACAATCACACAATCACACAATCACACAATCACACAATCACACAATCACACAATCACACAATCACACAATCACACAATCACAGAATCATACAATCACACAATCACACAATCACACAATCACACAATCACACAATCACACAATCACACAATCACACAATCACACAATCACACAATCACACAATCACTCAATCACACAATCACACTATCATACAATCACACAATCACAATCCCACAATCACAATCACACAATCACAATCACACAATCACAATCACACAATCACACAGTCACGCAATCACACAGTCACAATCACGCAATTTGAACAATCACGATCACACAATCACGATCACACAATCACGATCGCACAACCACACAATCACACAATCACACAATCACACACTCACACAATCACACAGTCACAATCACACAGTCACAATCACACAATCACAATCACACAATCACACAATCACACAATCAGACAATCACACACTCACACAATCACACAGTCACAATGACACAATCACAATCACACAATCACAATGACACAATCACAAACGCACAATCACACAGTCACACAATCACACAGTCACACAATCACACATACACAAAATCACGATCACACAATCACGCAATCACACAATCACGATCACACAATCACGATCACACAATCACGATCGCACGACCACACAATCACACAATCACACAATCACACAATCACACAATCACACAATCACACAATCACACAATCACACAATCGCACAATCACACAATCACACAGTCACAATCCCACAATCACAATCACACAATCACAATCACACAATCACAATCACACAATCACAATCACACAATCACACAGTCACAATCCCACAATCACAATCACACAATCACAATCACACAATCACAATCACACAATCACACAGTCACACAATCACACAATCTCACAATCACACAATCACACAATCACAGAACCACACAATCACACAATCACACAATCACACACTCACACAATCACACAGTCACAATCACACAATCACAATCACACAATCACAATGACACAATCACAAACGCACAATCACACAGTCACACAATCACACAGTCACACAATCACACATACACAAAATCACGATCACACAATCACGCAATCACACAATCACGATCACACAATCACGATCACACAATCACGATCGCACGACCACACAATCACACAATCACACAATCACACAATCACACAATCACACAATCACACAATCACACAATCACACAATCACACAATCGCACAATCACACAATCACACAATCACACAGTCACAATCCCACAATCACAATCACACAATCACAATCACACAATCACAATCACACAATCACAATCACACAATCACAATCACACAATCACACAGTGACAATCCCACAATCACAATCACACAATCACAATCACACAATCACAATCACACAATCACACAGTCACACAATCACACAATCTCACAATCACACAATCACACAATCACAGAACCACACAATCACACAATCACACAATCACACACTCACACAATCACACAGTCACAATCACACAATCACAATCACACAATCACAATCACACAATCACAATCACACAATCACAATCACACAATCACACAATCACACAATCACACAATCACACAATCACACAACCACACAATCACACAACCACACAATCACTCAATCACACAATCACACACTCACACAATCACACAGTCACAATCACACAATCACACAATCACACAATCACCTAACCACACAATCACACAATCACACAACCACACAATCACACAACCACACAATCACACAACCACACAATCACTCAATCAGACAATCACACACTCACACAATCACACAATCACACAATCACCTAACCACACAATCACACAATCACACAACCACACAATCACACAAGCACACAATCACTCAATCAGACAATCACACACTCACACAATCACACAATCACAAAATCACACAACCACAAAATCACACAACCACACAATCACACAATCACACACTCACACAATCACACAGTCACAATCACACAATCACAATCACACAATCACAATCACACAACCACAATCACACAACCACAATCACACAATCACAATCGCACAATCACAATCACACAATCACAATCACACAATCACAATCACACAATCACAATCACACAATCACAATCACACAATCACACAATCACACAATCACACAATCACACAATCACACATTCACACAATCACACAATCACAATCACACAATCACAATCACACAATCACAATCACACAATCACAATCACACAATCACAATCACACAATCACAATCACACAATCACAATCACACAATCGCAATCACACAATCGCAATCACACAATCGCAATCACACAATCGCAATCACACAATCGCAATCACACAATCGCAATCACACAATCGCAATCACACAATCAGAATCACACAATCGCAATCACACAATCGCAATCACACAATCACAATCACACAATCACAATCACACAATCACAATCACACAACCACACAATCACACAATCACACACTCACACAATCACACAGTCACAATCACACAATCACAATCACACAATCACAATCACACAACCACAATCACACAATCACACAATCACACAATCACACAATCACACAATCACACAGTCACACAATCACACAATCACACAATCACACAATCGCACAATCACACAATCACACAATCACACAATCACACAATCACACAATCACACAATCACACAATCACACAATCACACAATCACGCATTCACAATCACGCAATCACAATCACGCAATCACACAATCACGGTCACACTATCACGGTCACACAATCACGGTCACACAATCACGGTCACACAATCACACAGTCACGCAATCACACAGTCACAATCACGCAATTTGAACAATCACGATCACACAATCACGATCACACAATCACGATCGCACAACCACACAATCACACAATCACACAATCACACACTCACACAATCACACAGTCACAATCACACAGTTACAATCACACAATCACAATCACACAATCACACAATCACACAATCACACAATCACACACTCACACAATCACACAGTCACAATGACACAATCACAATCACACAATCACAATGACACAATCACAAACGCACAATCACACAGTCACACAATCACACATACACAAAATCACGATCACACAATCACACAATCACACAATCACACAGTCACAATCCCACAATCACAATCACACAATCACAATCACACAATCACAATCACACAATCACAATCACACAATCACAATCACACAATCACAATCACACAATCACACAGTCACAATCCCACAATCACAATCACGCAATCACAATCACACAATCACAATCACACAGTCACAATCACACAATCACAATCACACAATCACAATCACACAATCACAATCACACAATCACACAATCACAATCACACAATCACAATCACACAATCACAATCACACAATCACAATCACACAATCACAATCACACAATCACAATCACACAATCACAATCACACAACCACAATCACACAATCACACAATCACACAATCACACAATCACACAATCACACAATCACACAATCACACAATCACACAATCACACAATCACACAATCACACAATCACACAATCACACAATCACACAATCACCCAATCACACAATCTCGCAATCACACAATCACACAATCACACAATCACACAATCACACAATCACACAGTCACACAGTACACACAATCAAAATCACACAATCACAATTACACAATCGCACAATCACACAATCACACAATCACACCATCACACAATCACACAGTCACACAATCACACAATCACACAATCACACAATCACACAATCACACAATCACACAATCACACAACCACACAGTCACACAGTACACACAATCACAATCACACAATCACAATTACACAATCGCACAATCACACAATCACACAATCACACAACCACACAATCACACAATCACACAATCACACAATCACACAATCACACAATCACACAATCACACAGTCACACAGTACACACAATCACAATCACACAATCACAATCACACAATCGCACAATCACACAATCGCACAATCACACAATCACACAATCACACAGTCACACAATCACACAATCACACAATCACACAATCACACAATCACACAATCACAAAATCACACAACCACAAAATCACACAACCACAAAATCACACAACCACACAATCACACAATCACACAACCACACAATCACACAAGCACACAATCACTCAATCAGACAATCACACAATCACACAATCACACAATCTCACAATCACACAATCACACAATCACACAATCACACAATCACACAATCACACAATCACACAATCACACAATCACACAATCACACAATCACACAATCACACAATCACACAATCGCACAATCACAATTACACAATCACACAATCACACAATCACACACTCACACAATCACACAGTCACAATCACACAATCACACAATCACACAATCACACAATCACACAACCACAAAATCACACAACCACACAATCACACAATCACACACTCACACAATCACACAGTCACAATCACACAATCACAATCACACAATCACAATCACACAACCACAATCACACAATCACACAATCACACAATCACACAATCACACAATCACACAATCACACAATCACACAATCACACAATCACACAATCACACAATCACACAATCACACAATCACACAATCACACAATCACACAATCACACAATCACACAATCACACAATCACACAATCACAGAATCATACAATCACACAATCACACAATCACACAATCACACAATCACACAATCACACAATCACACAATCACACAATCACACAATCACACAATCACACAATCACTCAATCACACAATCACACTATCATACAATCACACAATCACAATCCCACAATCACAATCACACAATCACAATCACACAATCACAATCACACAATCACAATCACACAATCACACAGTCACGCAATCACACAGTCACAATCACGCAATTTGAACAATCACGATCACACAATCACGATCACACAATCACGATCGCACAACCACACAATCACACAATCACACAATCACACACTCACACAATCACACAGTCACAATCACACAGTCACAATCACACAATCACAATCACACAATCACACAATCACACAATCAGACAATCACACACTCACACAATCACACAGTCACAATGACACAATCACAATCACACAATCACAATGACACAATCACAAACGCACAATCACACAGTCACACAATCACACAGTCACACAATCACACAGTCACACAATCACACATACACAAAATCACGATCACACAATCACGCAATCACACAATCACGATCACACAATCACGATCACACAATCACGATCGCACGACCACACAATCACACAATCACACAATCACACAATCACACAATCACACAATCACACAATCACACAATCGCACAATCACACAATTACACAGTCACAATCCCACAATCACAATCACACAATCACAATCACACAATCACAATCACACAATCACAATCACACAATCACAATCACACAATCACACAGTCACAATCCCACAATCACAATCACACAATCACAATCACACAATCACAATCACACAATCACACAGTCGCACAATCACACAATCTCACAATCACACAATCACACAATCACAGAACCACACAATCACACAATCACACAATCACACACTCACACAATCACACAGTCACAATCACACAATCACAATCACACAATCACAATGACACAATCACAAACGCACAATCACACAGTCACACAATCACACAGTCACACAATCACACATACACAAAATCACGATCACACAATCACGCAATCACACAATCACGATCACACAATCACGATCACACAATCACGATCGCACGACCACACAATCACACAATCACACAATCACACAATCACACAATCACACAATCACACAATCACACAATCGCACAATCACACAATCACACAATCACACAGTCACAATCCCACAATCACAATCACACAATCACAATCACACAATCACAATCACACAATCACAATCACACAATCACAATCACACAATCACAATCACACAATCACACAGTGACAATCCCACAATCACAATCACACAATCACAATCACACAATCACAATCACACAATCACACAGTCACACAATCACACAATCTCGCAATCACACAATCACACAATCACAGAACCACACAATCACACAATCACACAATCACACACTCACACAATCACACAGTCACACACTCACACAATCACACAGTCACAATCACACAATCACACAATCACACAATCACCTAACCACACAATCACACAATCACACAACCACACAATCACACAACCACACAATCACTCAATCAGACAATCACACACTCACACAATCACACAATCACACAATCACCTAACCACACAATCACACAATCACACAACCACACAATCACACAAGCACACAATCACTCAATCAGACAATCACACACTCACACAATCACACAATCACAAAATCACACAACCACAAAATCACACAACCACACAATCATACAATCACACACTCACACAATCACACGGTCACAATCACACAATCACAATCACACAATCACAATCACACAACCACAATCACACAACCACAATCACACAATCACAATCGCACAATCACAATCACACAATCACAATCACACAATCACAATCACACAATCACAATCACACAATCACAATCACACAATCACAATCACACAATCACACAATCACACAATCACACAATCACACAATCACACATTCACACAATCACACAATCACAATCACACAATCACAATCACACAATCACAATCACACAATCACAATCACACAATCACAATCACACAATCACAATCACACAATCGCAATCACACAATCGCAATCACACAATCGCAATCACACAATCGCAATCACACAATCGCAATCACACAATCGCAATCACACAATCGCAATCACACAATCAGAATCACACAATCGCAATCACACAATCGCAATCACACAATCGCAATCACACAATCACAATCACACAATCACAATCACACAATCACAATCACACAACCACACAATCACACAATCACACACTCACACAATCACACAGTCACAATCACTCAATCACAATCACACAATCACAATCACACAACCACAATCACACAATCACACAATCACACAATCACACAATCACACAATCACACAGTCACACAATCACACAATCACACAATCACACAATCACACAATCACACAATCACACAATCACACAATCACACAATCACACAATCACACAATCACACAATCACACAATCACACAATCACGCATTCACAATCACGCAATCACAATCACGCAATCACACAATCACGGTCACACTATCACGGTCACACAATCACGGTCACACAATCACGGTCACACAATCACACAGTCACGCAATCACACAGTCACAATCACGCAATTTGAACAATCACGATCACACAATCACGATCACACAATCACGATCGCACAACCACACAATCACACAATCACACAATCACACACTCACACAATCACACAGTCACAATCACACAGTTACAATCACACAATCACAATCACACAATCACACAATCACACAATCACACAATCACACACTCACACAATCACACAGTCACAATGACACAATCACAATCACACAATCACAATGACACAATCACAAACGCACAATCACACAGTCACACAATCACACAATCACACAATCACACAATCACACAATCACGCATTCACAATCACGCAATCACAATCACGCAATCACACAATCACGGTCACACTATCACGGTCACACAATCACGGTCACACAATCACGGTCACACAATCACACAGTCACGCAATCACACAGTCACAATCACGCAATTTGAACAATCACGATCACACAATCACGATCACACAATCACGATCGCACAACCACACAATCACACAATCACACAATCACACACTCACACAATCACACAGTCACAATCACACAGTTACAATCACACAATCACAATCACACAATCACACAATCACACAATCACACAATCACACACTCACACAATCACACAGTCACAATGACACAATCACAATCACACAATCACAATGACACAATCACAAACGCACAATCACACAGTCACACAATCACACATACACAAAATCACGATCACACAATCACACAATCACACAATCACACAGTCACAATCCCACAATCACAATCACACAATCACAATCACACAATCACAATCACACAATCACAATCACACAATCACAATCACACAATCACAATCACACAATCACACAGTCACAATCCCACAATCACAATCACACAATCACAATCACACAATCACAATCACACAATCACACAGTCACACAATCACACAATCTCACAATCACATAATCACACAATCACAGAACCACACAATCACACAATCACACAATCACACACTCACACAATCACACAGTCACAATCACACAATCACAATCACACAATCACACAATCACAATCACACAATCACAATCACACAATCACAATCACACAATCACAATCACACAATCACACAATCACACAATCACACAATCACACAATCACACAATCACACAATCACACAATCACGCATTCACAATCACGCAATCACAATCACGCAATCACACAATCACGGTCACACTATCACGGTCACACAATCACGGTCACACAATCACGGTCACACAATCACGGTCACACAATCACGGTCATACAATCACGGGCACACAATCACGGTCAGACAATCACGGTCACACAATCACGGTCACTCAATCACGGTCACCCAATCACGGTCACTAAATCACGATCACACAATCACGATGACACAATCACTGTCACACAATCACGGTCACACAATCATGGTCACACAAACACACAGTCACTCAATCACACAGTCACACAAACACACAATCACACAATCACGATCACACAATCACGATCGCACAACCACACAATCACACAATCACACAATCACACAATCACACAATCACACAGTCACAATCACACAGTTACAATCACACAATCACAATCACACAATCACACAATCACACAATCACACAATCACACACTCACACAATCACACAGTCACAATGACACAATCACAATCACACAATCACAATGACACAATCACAAACGCACAATCACACAGTCACACAATCACACAGTCACACAATCACACATACACAAAATCACGATCACACAATCACACAATCACACAATCACACAGTCACAATCCCACAATCACAATCACACAATCACAATCACACAATCACACAATCACACAATCACACAATCACAATCACACAATCACAATCACACAATCACAATCACACAATCACAATCACACAATCGCAATCACACAATCGCAATCACACAGTCACAATCACACAGTCACAATCACACAATCACAATCACACAATCACAATCACACAATCACAATCACACAATCACAATCACACAGTCACAATCACACAATCACAATCACACAGTCACAATCACACAATCACAATCACACAGTCACAATCACACAGTCACAATCACACAGTCACAATCACACAGTCACAATCACACAATCACAATCACACAATCACAATCACACAATCACAATCACACAATCACAATCACACAATCACAATCACACAATCACAATCACACAATCACAATCACACAATCACAATCACACAATCACAATCACACAATCACAATCACACAATCACAATCACACAATCACAATCACACAATCACAATCACACAATCACAATCACACAATCACAATCACACAATCACAATCACACAATCACAATCACACAATCACAATCACACAATCACAATCACACAATCACAATCACACAATCACAATCACACAATCACAATCACACAATCACAATCACACAATCACAATCACACAATCACAATCACACAATCACAATCTCACAATCACAATCACACAATCACAATCACACAATCACAATCACACAATCACACAATCACAATCACACAATCACAATCACACAATCACAATCACACAATCGCACAATCACACAATCGCACAATCACACAATCACACAATCACACAATCACACAGTCACACAATCACACAATCACACAATCACACAATCACACAATCACACAATCACAAAATCACACAACCACAAAATCACACAACCACAAAATCACACAACCACACAATCACACAATCACACAACCACACAATCACACAAGCACACAATCACTCAATCAGACAATCACACAATCACACAATCACACAATCTCACAATCACACAATCACACAATCACACAATCACACAATCACACAATCACACAATCACACAATCACACAATCACACAATCACACAATCACACAATCACACAATCACACAATCACACAATCGCACAATCACAATTACACAATCACACAATCACACAATCACACACTCACACAATCACACAGTCACAATCACACAATCACACAATCACACAATCACACAACCACAAAATCACACAACCACACAATCACACAATCACACACTCACACAATCACACAGTCACAATCACACAATCACAATCACACAATCACAATCACACAACCACAATCACACAATCACACAATCACACAATCACACAATCACACAATCACACAATCACACAATCACACAATCACACAATCACACAATCACACAATCACACAATCACACAATCACACAATCACACAATCACACAATCACACAATCACACAATCACACAATCACACAATCACACAATCACACAATCACACAATCACACAATCACAGAATCATACAATCACACAATCACACAATCACACAATCACACAATCACACAATCACACAATCACACAATCACACAATCACACAATCACACAATCACACAATCACTCAATCACACAATCACACTATCATACAATCACACAATCACAATCCCACAATCACAATCACACAATCACAATCACACAATCACAATCACACAATCACACAGTCACGCAATCACACAGTCACAATCACGCAATTTGAACAATCACGATCACACAATCACGATCACACAATCACGATCGCACAACCACACAATCACACAATCACACAATCACACACTCACACAATCACACAGTCACAATCACACAGTCACAATCACACAATCACAATCACACAATCACACAATCACACAATCAGACAATCACACACTCACACAATCACACAGTCACAATGACACAATCACAATCACACAATCACAATGACACAATCACAAACGCACAATCACACAGTCACACAATCACACAGTCACACAATCACACATACACAAAATCACGATCACACAATCACGCAATCACACAATCACGATCACACAATCACGATCACACAATCACGATCGCACGACCACACAATCACACAATCACACAATCACACAATCACACAATCACACAATCACACAATCACACAATCACACAATCGCACAATCACACAATCACACAGTCACAATCCCACAATCACAATCACACAATCACAATCACACAATCACAATCACACAATCACAATCACACAATCACACAGTCACAATCCCACAATCACAATCACACAATCACAATCACACAATCACAATCACACAATCACACAGTCACACAATCACACAATCTCACAATCACACAATCACACAATCACAGAACCACACAATCACACAATCACACAATCACACACTCACACAATCACACAGTCACAATCACACAATCACAATCACACAATCACAATGACACAATCACAAACGCACAATCACACAGTCACACAATCACACAGTCACACAATCACACATACACAAAATCACGATCACACAATCACGCAATCACACAATCACGATCACACAATCACGATCACACAATCACGATCGCACGACCACACAATCACACAATCACACAATCACACAATCACACAATCACACAATCACACAATCACACAATCACACAATCACACAATCGCACAATCACACAATCACACAATCACACAGTCACAATCCCACAATCACAATCACACAATCACAATCACACAATCACAATCACACAATCACAATCACACAATCACAATCACACAATCACACAGTGACAATCCCACAATCACAATCACACAATCACAATCACACAATCACAATCACACAATCACACAGTCACACAATCACACAATCTCACAATCACACAATCACACAATCACAGAACCACACAATCACACAATCACACAATCACACACTCACACAATCACACAGTCACAATCACACAATCACAATCACACAATCACAATCACACAATCACAATCACACAATCACAATCACACAATCACACAATCACACAATCACACAATCACACAATCACACAACCACACAATCACACAACCACACAATCACTCAATCACACAATCACACACTCACACAATCACACAGTCACAATCACACAATCACACAATCACACAATCACCTAACCACACAATCACACAATCACACAACCACACAATCACACAACCACACAATCACACAACCACACAATCACTCAATCAGACAATCACACACTCACACAATCACACAATCACACAATCACCTAACCACACAATCACACAATCACACAACCACACAATCACACAAGCACACAATCACTCAATCAGACAATCACACACTCACACAATCACACAATCACAAAATCACACAACCACAAAATCACACAACCACACAATCACACAATCACACACTCACACAATCACACAGTCACAATCACACAATCACAATCACACAATCACAATCACACAACCACAATCACACAACCACAATCACACAATCACAATCGCACAATCACAATCACACAATCACAATCACACAATCACAATCACACAATCACAATCACACAATCACAATCACACAATCACACAATCACACAATCACACAATCACACAATCACACATTCACACAATCACACAATCACAATCACACAATCACAATCACACAATCACAATCACACAATCACAATCACACAATCACAATCACACAATCACAATCACACAATCACAATCACACAATCGCAATCACACAATCGCAATCACACAATCGCAATCACACAATCGCAATCACACAATCGCAATCACACAATCGCAATCACACAATCGCAATCACACAATCAGAATCACACAATCGCAATCACACAATCGCAATCACACAATCACAATCACACAATCACAATCACACAATCACAATCACACAACCACACAATCACACAATCACACACTCACACAATCACACAGTCACAATCACACAATCACAATCACACAATCACAATCACACAACCACAATCACACAATCACACAATCACACAATCACACAATCACACAATCACACAGTCACACAATCACACAATCACACAATCACACAATCGCACAATCACACAATCACACAATCACACAATCACACAATCACACAATCACACAATCACACAATCACACAATCACACAATCACGCATTCACAATCACGCAATCACAATCACGCAATCACACAATCACGGTCACACTATCACGGTCACACAATCACGGTCACACAATCACGGTCACACAATCACACAGTCACGCAATCACACAGTCACAATCACGCAATTTGAACAATCACGATCACACAATCACGATCACACAATCACGATCGCACAACCACACAATCACACAATCACACAATCACACACTCACACAATCACACAGTCACAATCACACAGTTACAATCACACAATCACAATCACACAATCACACAATCACACAATCACACAATCACACACTCACACAATCACACAGTCACAATGACACAATCACAATCACACAATCACAATGACACAATCACAAACGCACAATCACACAGTCACACAATCACACATACACAAAATCACGATCACACAATCACACAATCACACAATCACACAGTCACAATCCCACAATCACAATCACACAATCACAATCACACAATCACAATCACACAATCACAATCACACAATCACAATCACACAATCACAATCACACAATCACACAGTCACAATCCCACAATCACAATCACGCAATCACAATCACACAATCACAATCACACAATCACACAGTCACACAATCACACAATCTCACAATCTCATAATCACACAATCACAGAACCACACAATCACACAATCACACAATCACACACTCACACAATCACACAGTCACAATCACACAATCACAATCACACAATCACAATCACACAATCACAATCACACAATCACAATCACACAATCACAATCACACAATCACACAATCACACAATCACACAATCACACAATCACACAATCACACAATCACACAATCACACAATCACGCATTCACAATCACGCAATCACAATCACGCAATCACACAATCACGGTCACACTATCACGGTCACACAATCACGGTCACACAATCACGGTCACACAATCACGGTCACACAATCACGGTCATACAATCACGGGCACACAATCACGGTCAGACAATCACGGTCACACAATCACGGTCACTCAATCACGGTCACCCAATCACGGTCACTAAATCACGATCACACAATCACGATGACACAATCACTGTCACACAATCACGGTCACACAATCATGGTCACACAAACACACAGTCACTCAATCACACAGTCACACAAACACACAATCACACAATCACGATCACACAATCACGATCGCACAACCACACAATCACACAATCACACAATCACACAATCACACAATCACACAGTCACAATCACACAGTTACAATCACACAATCACAATCACACAATCACACAATCACACAATCACACAATCACACACTCACACAATCACACAGTCACAATGACACAATCACAATCACACAATCACAATGACACAATCACAAACGCACAATCACACAGTCACACAATCACACAGTCACACAATCACACATACACAAAATCACGATCACACAATCACACAATCACACAATCACACAGTCACAATCCCACAATCACAATCACACAATCACAATCACACAATCACACAATCACACAATCACAATCACACAATCACAATCACACAATCACAATCACACAATCACAATCACACAATCGCAATCACACAATCGCAATCACACAGTCACAATCACACAGTCACAATCACACAATCACAATCACACAATCACAATCACACAATCACAATCACACAATCACAATCACACAGTCACAATCACACCATCACAATCACACAGTCACAATCACACAATCACAATCACACAGTCACAATCACACAGTCACAATCACACAGTCACAATCACACAGTCACAATCACACAGTCACAATCACACAATCACAATCACACAATCACAATCACACAATCACAATCACACAATCACAATCACACAATCACAATCACACAATCACAATCACACAATCACAATCACACAATCACAATCACACAATCACAATCACACAATCACAATCACACAATCACAATCACACAATCACAATCACACAATCACAATCACACAATCACAATCACACAATCACAATCACACAATCACAATCACACAATCACAATCACACAATCACAATCACACAATCACAATCACACAATCACAATCACACAATCACAATCACACAATCACAATCACACAATCACAATCACACAATCACAATCACACAATCACAATCACACAATCACAATCACACAATCACAATCACACAATCACAATCACACAATCACAATCACACAATCACAATCACACAATCACAATCACACAATCACAATCACACAATCACAATCACACAATCACAATCACACAATCACAATCACACAATCACAATCACACAATCACAATCACACAATCACAATCACACAATCACAATCACACAATCACAATCACACAATCACAATCACACAATCACAATCACACAATCACAATCACACAATCACAATCACACAATCACAATCACACAATCACAATCACACAATCACACAATCACAATCACACAATCACAATCACACAACCACAAAATCACACAACCACAAAATCACACAACCACACAATCACACAATCACACAACCACACAATCACACAAGCACACAATCACTCAATCAGACAATCACACAATCACACAATCACACAATCACACAATCACACAATCACCCAATCACACAATCTCGCAATCACACAATCACACAATCACACAATCACACAATCACACAATCACACAGTCACACAGTACACACAATCACAATCACACAATCACAATTACACAATCGCACAATCACACACTCACAAAATCACACAGTCACAATCACACAATCACACAATCACACAATCACACAATCACACAACCACAAAATCACACAACCACACAATCACACAATCACACACTCACACAATCACACAGCCACAATCACACAATCACAATCACACAATCACAATCACACAACCACAATCACACAATCACACAATCACACAATCACACAATCACACAATCACACAATCACACAATCACACAATCACACAATCACACAATCACACAATCACACAATCACACAATCACACAATCACACAATCACACAATCACACAATCACACAATCACACAATCACACAATCACACAATCACACAATCACACAATCACACAATCACAGAATCATACAATCACACAATCACACAATCACACAATCACACAATCACACAATCACACAATCACACAATCACACAATCACACAATCACACAATCACACAATCACTCAATCACACAATCACACTATCATACAATCACACAATCACAATCCCACAATCACAATCACACAATCACAATCACACAATCACAATCACACAATCACACAGTCACGCAATCACACAGTCACAATCACGCAATTTGAACAATCACGATCACACAATCACGATCACACAATCACGATCGCACAACCACACAATCACACAATCACACAATCACACACTCACACAATCACACAGTCACAATCACACAGTCACAATCACACAATCACAATCACACAATCACACAATCACACAATCAGACAATCACACACTCACACAATCACACAGTCACAATGACACAATCACAATCACACAATCACAATGACACAATCACAAACGCACAATCACACAGTCACACAATCACACAGTCACACAATCACACAGTCACACAATCACACATACACAAAATCACGATCACACAATCACGCAATCACACAATCACGATCACACAATCACGATCACACAATCACGATCGCACGACCACACAATCACACAATCACACAATCACACAATCACACAATCACACAATCACACAATCACACAATCACACAATCGCACAATCACACAATCACACAGTCACAATCCCACAATCACAATCACACAATCACAATCACACAATCACAATCACACAATCACAATCACACAATCACACAGTCACAATCCCACAATCACAATCACACAATCACAATCACACAATCACAATCACACAATCACACAGTCACACAATCACACAATCTCACAATCACACAATCACACAATCACAGAACCACACAATCACACAATCACACAATCACACACTCACACAATCACACAGTCACAATGACACAATCACAATCACACAATCACAATGACACAATCACAAACGCACAATCACACAGTCACACAATCACACATACACAAAATCACGATCACACAATCACGCAATCACACAATCACGATCACACAATCACGATCACACAATCACGATCGCACGACCACACAATCACACAATCACACAATCACACAATCACACAATCACACAATCACACAATCACACAATCGCACAATCACACAATCACACAATCACACAGTCACAATCCCACAATCACAATCACACAATCACAATCACACAATCACAATCACACAATCACAATCACACAATCACAATCACACAATCACAATCACACAATCACAATCACACAATCACACAGTGACAATCCCACAATCACAATCACACAATCACAATCACACAATCACAATCACACAATCACACAGTCACACAATCACACAATCTCACAATCACACAATCACACAATCACAGAACCACACAATCACACAATCACACAATCACACACTCACACAATCACACAGTCACAATCACACAATCACAATCACACAATCACAATCACACAATCACAATCACACAATCACAATCACACAATCACACAATCACACAATCACACAATCACACAATCACACAATCACACAATCACACAACCACACAATCACACAACCACACAATCACTCAATCACACAATCACACACTCACACAATCACACAGTCACAATCACACAATCACACAATCACACAATCACCTAACCACACAATCACACAATCACACAACCACACAATCACACAACCACACAATCACTCAATCAGACAATCACACACTCACACAATCACACAATCACACAATCACCTAACCACACAATCACACAATCACACAACCACACAATCACACAAGCACACAATCACTCAATCAGACAATCACACACTCACACAATCACACAATCACAAAATCACACAACCACAAAATCACACAACCACACAATCACACAATCACACACTCACACAATCACACAGTCACAATCACACAATCACAATCACACAATCACAATCACACAACCACAATCACACAACCACAATCACACAATCACAATCGCACAATCACAATCACACAATCACAATCACACAATCACAATCACACAATCACAATCACACAATCACACAATCACAATCACACAATCACACAATCACACAATCACACAATCACACAATCACACAATCACACAATCACACATTCACACAATCACACAATCACAATCACACAATCACAATCACACAATCACAATCACACAATCACAATCACACAATCACAATCACACAATCACAATCACACAATCGCAATCACATAATCGCAATCACACAATCGCAATCACACAATCGCAATCACACAATCGCAATCACACAATCGCAATCACACAATCGCAATCACACAATCAGAATCACACAATCGCAATCACACAATCGCAATCACACAATCGCAATCACACAATCACAATCACACAATCACAATCACACAATCACAATCACACAATCACAATCACACAATCACAATCACACAATCACAATCACACAATCACAATCACACAATCACACAGTCACACAATCACACAATCTCACAATCACACAATCACACAATCACAGAACCACACAATCACACAATCACACAATCACACACTCACACAATCACACAGTCACAATGACACAATCACAATCACACAATCACAATGACACAATCACAAACGCACAATCACACAGTCACACAATCACACAGTCACACAATCACACATACACAAAATCACGATCACACAATCACGCAATCACACAATCACGATCACACAATCACGATCACACAATCACGATCGCACGACCACACAATCACACAATCACACAATCACACAATCACACAATCACACAATCACACAATCACACAATCGCACAATCACACAATCACACAATCACACAGTCACAATCCCACAATCACAATCACACAATCACAATCACACAATCACAATCACACAATCACAATCACACAATCACAATCACACAATCACAATCACACAATCACAATCACACAATCACACAGTGACAATCCCACAATCACAATCACACAATCACAATCACACAATCACAATCACACAATCACACAGTCACACAATCACACAATCTCACAATCACACAATCACACAATCACAGAACTACACAATCACACAATCACACAATCACACACTCACACAATCACACAGTCACAATCACACAATCACAATCACACAATCACAATCACACAATCACAATCACACAATCACAATCACACAATCACACAATCACACAATCACACAATCACACAATCACACAATCACACAACCACACAATCACACAACCACACAATCACTCAATCACACAATCACACACTCACACAATCACACAGTCACAATCACACAATCACACAATCACACAATCACCTAACCACACAATCACACAATCACACAACCACACAATCACACAACCACACAATCACTCAATCAGACAATCACACACTCACACAATCACACAATCACACAATCACCTAACCACACAATCACACAATCACACAACCACACAATCACACAAGCACACAATCACTCAATCAGACAATCACACACTCACACAATCACACAATCACAAAATCACACAACCACAAAATCACACAACCACACAATCACACAATGACACACTCACACAATCACACAGTCACAATCACACAATCACAATCACACAATCACAATCACACAACCACAATCACACAACCACAATCACACAATCACAATCGCACAATCACAATCACACAATCACAATCACACAATCACAATCACACAATCACAATCACACAATCACAATCACACAATCACACAATCACACAATCACACAATCACACATTCACACAATCACACAATCACAATCACACAATCACAATCACACAATCACAATCACACAATCACAATCACACAATCACAATCACACAATCGCAATCACACAATCGCAATCACACAATCGCAATCACACAATCGCAATCACACAATCGCAATCACACAATCGCAATCACACAATCGCAATCACACAATCGCAATCACACAATCGCAATCACACAATCGCAATCACACAATCGCAATCACACAATCACAATCGCACAATCACAATCACACAATCACAATCACACAATCACAATCACACAATCGCAATCACACAATCGCAATCACACAATCGCAATCACACAATCGCAATCACACAATCACAATCACACAATCACAATCACACAATCACAATCACACAATCACAATCACACAATCACAATCACACAATCACAATCACACAATCACAATCACACAATCACAATCACACAATCACAATCACACAATCACAATCACACAATCACAATCACACAATCACAATCACACAATCACAATCACACAATCGCAATCACACAATCGCAATCACACAATCGCAATCACACAATCGCAATCACACAGTCACAATCACACAGTCACAATCACACAATCACAATCACACAATCACAATCACACAATCACAATCACACAGTCACAATCACACAGTCACAATCACACAATCACAATCACACAGTCACAATCACACAATCACAATCACACAGTCACAATCACACAGTCACAATCACACAGTCACAATCACACAATCACAATCACACAATCACAATCACACAATCACAATCACACAATCACAATCACACAATCACAATCACACAATCACAATCACACAATCACAATCACACAATCACAATCACACAATCACAATCACACAATCACAATCACACAATCACAATCACACAATCACAATCACACAATCACAATCACACAATCACAATCACACAATCACAATCACACAATCACAATCACACAATCACAATCACACAATCACAATCACACAATCACAATCACACAATCACAATCACACAATCACAATCACACAACCACACAATCACACAATCACACACTCACACAATCACACAGTCACAATCACACAATCACAATCACACAATCACAATCACACAACCACAATCACACAATCACACAATCACACAATCACACAATCACACAATCACACAGTCACACAATCACACAATCACACAATCACACAATCACACAATCACACAATCACACAATCACACAATCACACAATCACACAATCACACAATCACACAATCACACAATCACACAATCACACAATCACGCATTCACAATCACGCAATCACAATCACGCAATCACACAATCACGGTCACACTATCACGGTCACACAATCACGGTCACACAATCACGGTCACACAATCACACAGTCACGCAATCACACAGTCACAATCACGCAATTTGAACAATCACGATCACACAATCACGATCACACAATCACGATCGCACAACCACACAATCACACAATCACACAATCACACACTCACACAATCACACAGTCACAATCACACAGTTACAATCACACAATCACAATCACAC
Source organism: Megachile rotundata (assembly GCF_050947335.1). Lineage (NCBI taxonomy): Eukaryota > Metazoa > Arthropoda > Insecta > Hymenoptera > Megachilidae > Megachile > Megachile rotundata. The sequence continues at coordinate 167,278 of NW_027473534.1, read as the reverse complement.
AATCACACAATCACACAATCACACAATCACACACTCACACAATCACACAGTCACAATGACACAATCACAATCACACAATCACAATGACACAATCACAAACGCACAATCACACAGTCACACAATCACACATACACAAAATCACGATCACACAATCACACAGTCACAATCCCACAATCACAATCACACAATCACAATCACACAATCACAATCACACAATCACAATCACACAATCACAATCACACAATCACAATCACACAATCACACAGTCACAATCCCACAATCACAATCACACAATCACAATCACACAATCACAATCACACAATCGCAATCACACAATCGCAATCACACAATCGCAATCACACAATCGCAATCACACAGTCACAATCACACAGTCACAATCACACAATCACAATCACACAATCACAATCACACAATCACAATCACACAATCACAATCACACAGTCACAATCACACAATCACAATCACACAGTCACAATCACACAATCACAATCACACAGTCACAATCACACAGTCACAATCACACAGTCACAATCACACAATCACAATCACACAATCACAATCACACAATCACAATCACACAATCACAATCACACAATCACAATCACACAATCACAATCACACAATCACAATCACACAATCACAATCACACAATCACAATCACACAATCACAATCACACAATCACAATCACACAATCACAATCACACAATCACAATCACACAATCACAATCACACAATCACAATCACACAATCACAATCACACAATCACAATCACACAATCACAATCACACAATCACAATCACACAATCACAATCACACAATCACAATCACACAATCACAATCACACAATCACAATCACACAATCACAATCACACAATCACAATCACACAACCACACAATCACACAATCACACACTCACACAATCACACAGTCACAATCACACAATCACAATCACACAATCACAATCACACAACCACAATCACACAATCACACAATCACACAATCACACAATCACACAATCACACAATCACACAGTCACACAATCACACAATCACACAATCACACAATCACACAATCACACAATCACACAATCACACAATCACACAATCACACAATCACGCATTCACAATCACGCAATCACAATCACGCAATCACACAATCACGGTCACACTATCACGGTCACACAATCACGGTCACACAATCACGGTCACACAATCACACAGTCACGCAATCACACAGTCACAATCACGCAATTTGAACAATCACGATCACACAATCACGATCACACAATCACGATCGCACAACCACACAATCACACAATCACACAATCACACACTCACACAATCACACAGTCACAATCACACAGTTACAATCACACAATCACAATCACACAATCACACAATCACACAATCACACAATCACACACTCACACAATCACACAGTCACAATGACACAATCACAATCACACAATCACACAGTCACAATCCCACAATCACAATCACACAATCACAATCACACAATCACAATCACACAATCACAATCACACAATCACAATCACACAATCACACAGTCACAATCCCACAATCACAATCACACAATCACAATCACACAATCACAATCACACAATCACAATCACACAATCACAATCACACAATCACACAGTCACACAATCACACAATCTCACAATCACATAATCACACAATCACAGAACCACACAATCACACAATCACACAATCACACACTCACACAATCACACAGTCACAATCACACAATCACAATCACACAATCACAATCACACAATCACAATCACACAATCACAATCACACAATCACAATCACACAATCACACAATCACACAATCACACAATCACACAATCACACAATCACGCATTCACAATCACGCAATCACAATCACGCAATCACACAATCACGGTCACACTATCACGGTCACACAATCACGGTCACACAATCACGGTCACACAATCACGGTCACACAATCACGGTCATACAATCACGGGCACACAATCACGGTCAGACAATCACGGTCACACAATCACGGTCACTCAATCACGGTCACCCAATCACGGTCACTAAATCACGATCACACAATCACGATGACACAATCACTGTCACACAATCACGGTCACACAATCATGGTCACACAAACACACAGTCACTCAATCACACAGTCACACAAACACACAATCACACAATCACGATCACACAATCACGATCGCACAACCACACAATCACACAATCACACAATCACACAATCACACAATCACACAGTCACAATCACACAGTTACAATCACACAATCACAATCACACAATCACACAATCACACAATCACACAATCACACACTCACACAATCACACAGTCACAATGACACAATCACAATCACACAATCACAATGACACAATCACAAACGCACAATCACACAGTCACACAATCACACAGTCACACAATCACACATACACAAAATCACGATCACACAATCACACAATCACACAATCACACAGTCACAATCCCACAATCACAATCACACAATCACAATCACACAATCACACAATCACACAATCACACAATCACACAATCACACAATCACACAATCACGCATTCACAATCACGCAATCACAATCACGCAATCACACAATCACGGTCACACTATCACGGTCACACAATCACGGTCACACAATCACGGTCACACAATCACGGTCATACAATCACGGCCACACAATCACGGTCAGACAATCACGGTCACACAATCACGGTCACTCAATCACGGTCACCCAATCACGGTCACTAAATCACGATCACACAATCACGATGACACAATCACTGTCACACAATCACGGTCACACAATCATGGTCACACAATCACACAGTCACTCAATCACACAGTCACACAATCACACAGTCACACAATCACTCAGTCACACAATCACACAATCACACAATCGCACAATCACACAATCACACAATCACACAATCACACAATCACACAATCACACAATCACACAATCACACAATCACACAATCACACAATCACACAATCACACAATCACACAATCACACAATCACACAATCACACAATCACACAATCACACAATCACACAATCACACAATCACACAACCACACAATCACACAACCACACAATCACACAATCACACAATCACACAATCACACAATCGCAATCACACAATCGCAATCACACAATCACAATCACACAATCGCAATCACACAATCGCAATCACACAATCGCAATCACACAATCGCAATCACACAATCACAATCACACAATCACAATCACACAATCACAATCACACAATCACAATCACACAATCACAATCACACAATCACAATCACACAATCACAATCACACAATCACAATCACACAATCACAATCACACAATCACAATCACACAATCACAATCACACAATCACAATCACACAATCACAATCACACAATCACAATCACACAATCACAATCACACAATCACAATCACACAATCACAATCACACAATCACAATCACACAATCACAATCACACAATCACAATCACACAACCACAATCACACAATCACACAGTCACACAATCACACAGTCACACAATTACACAATCACACAATCACACAATCCCACAATCACACAATCACACAATCACACAACCACACAATCACACAACCACACAATCACTCAATCACAAAGTCACACACTCACACAATCACACAGTCACAATCACACAATCACACAATCACACAATCACCTAACCACACAATCACACAATCACACAACCACACAATCACACAAGCACACAATCACTCAATCAGAAAATCACACACTCACACAATCACACAATCACACAATCACACAACCACACAATCACACAATCACACAATCACACAATCACACAATCACACAGTCACACAATCACACAATCACACAATCACACAATCACACAATCACACAATCACACAATCTCACAAACACACAATCACACAATCACACAATCACACAATCACACAATCACACAATCACACAATCGCACAATCACAATTACACAATCACACAATCACACAATCACACACTCACACAATCACACAGTCACAATCACACAATCACACAATCACACAACCACAAAATCACACAACCACACAATCACACAATCACACACTCACACAATCACACAGTCACAATCACACAATCACAATCACACAATCACAATCACACAACCACAATCACACAATCACACAATCACACAATCACACAATCACACAATCACACAATCACACAATCACACAATCACACAATCACACAATCACACAATCACACAATCACGCATTCACAATCACGCAATCACAATCACGCAATCACACAATCACGGTCACACTATCACGGTCACACAATCACGGTCACACAATCACGGTCACACAATCACGGTCACACAATCACGGTCATACAATCACGGCCACACAATCACGGTCAGACAATCACGGTCACACAATCACGGTCACTCAATCACGGTCACCCAATCACGGTCACTAAATCACGATCACACAATCACGATGACACAATCACTGTCACACAATCACGGTCACACAATCATGGTCACACAATCACACAGTCACTCAATCACACAGTCACACAATCACACAGTCACACAATCACTCAGTCACACAATCACACAATCACACAATCGCACAATCACACAATCGCACAATCACACAATCACACAATCACACAATCACAGAATCATACAGTCACACAATCACACAATCACACAATCACACAATCACACAATCACACAGTCACACAATCACACAATCACTCAATCACACAATCACACTATCATACAATCACACAATCACAATCACACAATCACAATTACACAATCACAATTACACAATCACAATTACACAATCACAATTACACAATCACAATTACACAATCACAATTACACAATCACAATTACACAATCACACACTCACACAATCACACAATCACAATCACACAATGACAATCACACAATCACAATCACACGATCACAATCCCACAATCACAATCACACAATCACAATCACACAATCACAATCACACAATCACACAGTCACGCAATCACACAGTCACAATCACGCAATTTGAACAATCACGATCACACAATCACGATCACACAATCACGATCGCACAACCACACAATCACACAATCACACAATCACACACTCACACAATCACAAAGTCACAATCACACAGTCACAATCACACAATCACAATCACACAATCACACAATCACACAATCACACAATCACACACTCACACAATCACACAGTCACAATGACACAATCACAATCACACAATCACAATGACACAATCACAAACGCACAATCACACAGTCACACAATCACACAGTCACACAATCACACATACACAAAATCACGATCACACAATCACACAATCACACAATCACACAATCGCACAATCACACAATCACACAATCACACAATCACACAGTCACAATCCCACAATCACAATCACACAATCACAATCACACAATCACAATCACACAATCACAATCACACAATCACACAGTCACAATCCCACAATCACAATCACACAATCACAATCACACAATCACAATCACACAATCACACAGTCACACAATCACACAATCTCACAATCACACAATCACACAATCACAGAACCACACAATCACACAATCACACAATCACACACTCACACAATCACACAGTCACAATCACACAATCACAATCACACAATCACAATCACACAATCACAATCACACAATCACAATCACACAATCACAATCACACAATCACAATCACACAATCACACAATCACACAATCACACAATCACACAATCACACAATCACACAATCACACAATCACGCATTCACAATCACGCAATCACAATCACGCAATCACACAATCACGGTCACACTATCACGGTCACACAATCACGGTCACACAATCACGGTCACACAATCACGGTCACACAATCACGGTCATACAATCACGGCCACACAATCACGGTCAGACAATCACGGTCACACAATCACGGTCACTCAATCACGGTCACCCAATCACGGTCACTAAATCACGATCACACAATCACGATGACACAATCACTGTCACACAATCACGGTCACACAATCATGGTCACACAAACACACAGTCACTCAATCACACAGTCACACAATCACACAGTCACACAATCACTCAGTCACACAATCACACAATCACACAATCACACAATCACACAATCGCACAATCACACAATCACACAATCACACAATCACACAATCACAGAATCATACAATCACACAATCACACAATCACACAATCACACAATCACACAATCACACAATCACACAATCACACAATCACACAATCACACAATCACACAATCACACAATCACACAATCACTCAATCACACAATCACACTATCATACAATCACAAAATCTCAATCACACAATCACAATTACACAATCACAATTACACAATCACACACTCACACAATCACACAATCACAATCACACAAGGACAATCACACAATCACAATCACACAATCACAATCCCACAATCACAATCACACAATCACAATCACACAATCACAATCACACAATCACACAGTCACGCAATCACACAGTCACAATCACGCAATTTGAACAATCACGATCACACAATCACGATCACACAATCACGATCGCACAACCACACAATCACACAATCACACAATCACACAATCACACACTCACACAATCACACAGTCACAATCACACAGTCACAATCACACAATCACAATCACACAATCACACAATCACACAATCACACAATCACACACTCACACAATCACACAGTCACAATGACACAATCACAATCACACAATCACAATGACACAATCACAAACGCACAATCGCACAGTCACACAATCACACAGTCACACAATCACACATACACAAAATCACGATCACACAATCACGCAACCACACAATCACGATCACACAATCACGATCACACAATCACGATCGCACGACCACACAATCACACAATCACACAATCACACAATCACACAATCACACAATCACACAATCGCACAATCACACAATCACACAATCACACAGTCACAATCCCACAATCACAATCACACAATCACAATCACACAATCACACAGTCACAATCCCACAATCACAATCACACAATCACAATCACACAATCACAATCACACAATCACAATCACACAATTACAATCACACAATCACAATCACACAATCACAATCACACAATCACACAGTCACACAATCACACAATCTCACAATCACACAATCACAGAACCACACAATCACACAATCACACAATCACACACTCACACAATCACACAGTCACAATCACACAATCACAATCACACAATCACAATCACACAATCACAATCACATAATCACAATCACACAATCACAATCACACAATCACACAATCACACAATCACACAATCACACAATCACACAATCACACAATCAGACAATCACACAATCACAATTACACAATCACAATTACACAATCACAATTACACAATCACAATTACACAATCACTATTACACAATCACAATTACACAATCACACACTCACACAATCACACAATCACAATCACACAATGACAATCACACAATCACAATCACACAATCACAATCCCACAATCACAATCACACAATCACAATCACACAATCACAATCACACAATCACACAGTCACGCAATCACACAGTCACAATCACGCAATTTGGACAATCACGATCACACAATCACGATCACACAATCACGATCGCACAACCACACAATCACACAATCACACAATCACACACTCACACAATCACACAGTCACAATCACACAGTCACAATCACACAATCACAATCACACAATCACACAATCACGATCACACAATCACGATCACACAATCACGGTCACACAATCACGGTCACACAACCAGACAATCACACAATCACACAATCACACGATCACACAATCACGGAATCACAATCACGCAATCACAATCACGTATTCACACATTCACGGTCACACTATCACGGTCACACAATCACGGTCACACAATCACGGTCACACAACCACGGTCACACAATCACGGTCACACAATCACGGTCACACAATCACGGTCACACAATCACGGTCACTCAATCACGGTCACTCAATCCCGGACCCACAATCACGATCACACAATCACGATCACACAATCACGATGACACAATCACGGTCACACAATCACGGTCACACAATCGGTCACACAATCACGGTCACACAATCATGGTCACACAATCACACAGTCTCTCAATCACACAGTCACACAATCACACAGTCACACAATCACTCAGTCACACAATCACACAATCACACAATCACACAATCACACAATCACACAATCACAATCACACAATCACAATCACACAATCACAATCACACAATCACACAATCACACAATCATACAATCAAACAATCACACAATCACACAATCACACAATCACACAATCAAACAATCACACAATCACACAATCACACAATCACACAATCACGGTCACACAATCACACATTCACAAAATCACACAATCACACAATCACACAATCACGATCACACAATCACGATCACACAATCACAATCACACAATCACAATCCCACAATCACAATCACACAATCACAATCACACAATCACAATCACACAATCACACAGTCACGCAATCACACAGTCACAATCACGCAATTTGAACAATCACGATCACACAATCACGATCACACAATCACGATCGCACAACCACACAATCACACAATCACACAATCACACACTGACACAATCACACAGTCACAATCACACAGTCACAATCACACAGTCACAATCACACAATCACAATAACACAATCACACAATCACGATCACACAATCACGATCACACAATCACGGTCACACAATCACGGTCACACAACCAGACAATCACACAATCACACAATCACACGATCACACAATCACACAATCACACAATCACAATCACACAATCACAATCACACAATCACAATCACACAATCACAATCACACAATCACAATCACACAATCACAATCACACAATCACAATCACACAATCACAATCACACAATCACAATCACACAATCACAATCACACAATCACAATCACACAATCACAATCACACAATCACAATCACACAATCACAATCACACAATCACAATCACACAATCACAATCACACAATCACAATCACACAATCACAATCACACAATCACAATCACACAATCACAATCACACAATCACAAACACACAATCACAATCACACAATCACAATCACACAATCACAATCACACAATCACAATCACACAATCACAATCACACAATCACAATCACACAATCACAATCACACAATCACAATCACACAATCACAATCACACAATCACAATCACACAATCACAATCACACAATCACACAATCACACAATCACACAATCACACAATCACACAATCACACAATCACACAATCACACAATCACACAATCACAATCACACAATCACAATCACACAATCACAATCACACAATCACAATCACACAATCACAATCACACAATCACAATCACACAATCACAATCACACAATCACAATCACACAATCACAATCACACAATCACAATCACACAATCACAATCACACAATCACAATCACACAATCACAATCACACAATCACAATCACACAATCACAATCACACAATCACAATCACACAATCACAATCACACAATCACAATCACACAATCACAATCACACAATCACAATCACACAATCACAATCACACAATCACAATCACACAATCACAATCACACAATCACAATCACACAATCACAATCACACAATCACAATCACACAATCACAATCACACAATCACAATCACACAATCACAATCACACAATCACAATCACACAATCACAATCACACAATCACAATCACACAATCACAATCACACAATCACAATCACACAATCACAATCACACAATCACAATCACACAATCACAATCACACAATCACAATCACACAATCACAATCACACAATCACAATCACACAATCACAATCACACAATCACAATCACACAATCACAATCACACAATCACAATCACACAATCACAATCACACAATCACAATCACACAATCACAATCACACAATCACAATCACACAATCACAATCACACAATCACAATCACACAATCACAATCACACAATCACAATCACACAATCACAATCACACAATCACAATCACACAATCACAATCACACAATCACAATCACACAATCACAATCACACAATCACAATCACACAATCACAATCACACAATCACAATCACACAATCACAATCACACAATCACAATCACACAATCACAATCACACAATCACAATCACACAATCACAATCACACAATCACAATCACACAATCACAATCACACAATCACAATCACACAATCACAATCACACAATCACAATCACACAATCACAATCACACAATCACAATCACACAATCACAATCACACAATCACAATCACACAATCACAATCACACAATCACAATCACACAATCACAATCACACAATCACAATCACACAATCACAATCACACAATCACAATCACACAATCACAATCACACAATCACAATCACACAATCACAATCACACAATCACAATCACACAATCACAATCACACAATCACAATCACACAATCACAATCACACAATCACAATCACACAATCACAATCACACAATCACAATCACACAATCACAATCACACAATCACAATCACACAATCACAATCACACAATCACAATCACACAATCACAATCACACAATCACAATCACACAATCACAATCACACAATCACAATCACACAATCACAATCACACAATCACAATCACACAATCACAATCACACAATCACAATCACACAATCACAATCACACAATCACAATCACACAATCACAATCACACAATCACAATCACACAATCACAATCACACAATCACAATCACACAATCACAATCACACAATCACAATCACACAATCACAATCACACAATCACAATCACACAATCACAATCACACAATCACAATCACACAATCACAATCACACAATCACAATCACACAATCACAATCACACAATCACAATCACACAATCACAATCACACAATCACAATCACACAATCACAATCACACAATCACAATCACACAATCACAATCACACAATCACAATCACACAATCACAATCACACAATCACAATCACACAATCACAATCACACAATCACAATCACACAATCACAATCACACAATCACAATCACACAATCACAATCACACAATCACAATCACACAATCACAATCACACAATCACAATCACACAATCACAATCACACAATCACAATCACACAATCACAATCACACAATCACAATCACACAATCACAATCACACAATCTCGCAATCACACAATCTCGCAATCACACAATCACACAATCACACAATCACACAATCACACAATCACACAATAACACAGTCACACAGTACACACAATCACAATCACACAATCACAATCACACAATCGCACAATCACACAATCACACAATCACACAATCACACAATCACACAATCACACAGTCACACAGTACACACAATCACAATCACACAATCACAATCACACAATCGCACAATCACACAATCGCACAATCACACAATCACACAATCACACAGTCACACAATCACACAGTCACACAATCACACAATCACACAATCACAAAATCACACAACCACAAAATCACACAACCACAAAATCACACAACCACACAATCACACAATCACACACTCACACAATCACACAGTCACAATCACACAATCACAATCACACAACCACAATCACACAATCACACAATCACACAATCACACAATCACACAATCACACAATCACACAATCACACAATCACACAATCACACAATCACACAATCACACAATCACACAATCACACAATCACACAATCACACAATCAAACAATCACACAACCACACAATCACACAACCACATAATCACACAATCACACAATCACACAATCACACAATCGCAATCACACAATCGCAATCACACAATCACAATCACACAATCGCAATCACACAATCGCAATCACACAATCGCAATCACACAATCACAATCACACAATCACAATCACACAATCACAATCACACAATCACAATCACACAATCACAATCACACAATCACAATCACACAATCACAATCACACAATCACAATCACACAATCACAATCACACAATCACAATCACACAATCACAATCACACAATCACAATCACACAATCACAATCACACAATCACAATCACACAATCACAATCACACAATCACAATCACACAATCACAATCACACAATCACAATCACACAATCACAATCACACAATCACAATCACACAATCACACAGTCACACAATCACACAGTCACACAATTACACAATCACACAATCACACAATCCCACAATCACACAATCACACAATCACACAACCACACAATCACACAACCACACAATCACAATCACACAATCACAATCACACAATCACAATCACACAATCACAATCACACAATCACACAATCACACAATCACACAATCACACAATCACACAATCACACAATCACACAATCACACAATCACACGACCACACAATCACACAATCACACAATCACACAATCACACAATCACACAATCTCGCAATCACACAATCTCGCAATCACACAATCTCGCAATCACACAATCACACAATCACACAATCACACAATCACACAATCACACAATAACACAGTCACACAGTACACACAATCACAATCACACAATCACAATCACACAATCGCACAATCACACAATCACACAATCACACAATCACACAATCACACAATCACACAGTCACACAGTACACACAATCACAATCACACAATCACAATCACACAATCGCACAATCACACAATCGCACAATCACACAATCACACAATCACACAGTCACACAATCACACAGTCACACAATCACACAATCACACAATCACAAAGTCACACAACCACAAAATCACACAACCACACAATCACTCAATCACAAAATCACACACTCACACAATCACACAGTCACAATCACACAATCACACAATCACACAATCACCTAACCACACAATCACACAATCACACAACCACACAATCACACAAGCACACAATCACTCAATCAGAAAATCACACACTCACACAATCACACAATCACACAATCACACAACCACACAATCACACAATCACACAATCACACAATCACACAATCACACAGTCACACAATCACACAATCACACAATCACACAATCACACAATCACACAATCACACAATCTCACAAACACACAATCACACAATCACACAATCACACAATCACACAATCACACAATCACACAATCGCACAATCACAATTACACAATCACACAATCACACAATCACACACTCACACAATCACACAGTCACAATCACACAATCACACAATCACACAACCACAAAATCACACAACCACACAATCACACAATCACACACTCACACAATCACACAGTCACAATCACACAATCACAATCACACAATCACAATCACACAACCACAATCACACAATCACACAATCACACAATCACACAATCACACAATCACACAATCACACAATCACACAATCACACAATCACACAATCACACAATCACACAATCACACAATCACACAATCACACAATCACGCATTCACAATCACGCAATCACAATCACGCAATCACACAATCACGGTCACACTATCACGGTCACACAATCACGGTCACACAATCACGGTCACACAATCACGGTCATACAATCACGGCCACACAATCACGGTCAGACAATCACGGTCACACAATCACGGTCACTCAATCACGGTCACCCAATCACGGTCACTAAATCACGATCACACAATCACGATGACACAATCACTGTCACACAATCACGGTCACACAATCATGGTCACACAATCACACAGTCACTCAATCACACAGTCACACAATCACACAGTCACACAATCACTCAGTCACACAATCACACAATCACACAATCGCACAATCACACAATCGCACAATCACACAATCACACAATCACACAATCACAGAATCATACAATCACACAATCACACAATCACACAATCACACAATCACACAATCACACAGTCACACAATCACACAATCACTCAATCACACAATCACACTATCATACAATCACACAATCACAATCACACAATCACAATTACACAATCACAATTACACAATCACAATTACACAATCACAATTACACAATCACAATTACACAATCGCAATTACACAATCACAATTACACAATCACAATTACACAATCACACACTCACACAATCACACAATCACAATCACACAATGACAATCACACAATCACAATCACACGATCACAATCCCACAATCACAATCACACAATCACAATCACACAATCACAATCACACAATCACACAGTCACGCAATCACACAGTCACAATCACGCAATTTGAACAATCACGATCACACAATCACGATCACACAATCACGATCGCACAACCACACAATCACACAATCACACAATCACACACTCACACAATCACACAGTCACAATCACACAGTCACAATCACACAATCACACAATCACAAAATCACACAACCACAAAATCACACAACCACAAAATCACACAACCACACAATCACACAATCACACACTCACACAATCACACAGTCACAATCACACAATCACAATCACACAACCACAATCACACAATCACACAATCGCAATCACACAATCGCAATCACACAATCACAATCACACAATCGCAATCACACAATCGCAATCACACAATCGCAATCACACAATCACAATCACACAATCACAATCACACAATCACAATCACACAATCACAATCACACAATCACAATCACACAATCACAATCACACAATCACAATCACACAATCACAATCACACAATCACAATCACACAATCACAATCACACAATCACAATCACGCAATCACAATCACACAATCACAATCACACAATCACAATCACACAATCACAATCACACAATCACAATCACACAATCACAATCACACAATCACAATCACACAACCACAATCACACAATCACACAGTCACACAATCACACAGTCACACAATTACACAATCACACAATCACACAATCCCACAATCACACAATCACACAATCACACAACCACACAATCACACAACCACACAATCACAATCACACAATCACAATCACACAATCACAATCACACAATCACAATCACACAATCACACAATCACACAATCACACAATCACACAATCACACAATCACACAATCACACAATCACACAATCACACGACCACACAATCACACAATCACACAATCACACAATCACACAATCACACAATCTCGCAATCACACAATCTCGCAATCACACAATCTCGCAATCACACAATCACACAATCACACAATCACACAATCACACAATCACACAATAACACAGTCACACAGTACACACAATCACAATCACACAATCACAATCACACAATCGCACAATCACACAATCACACAATCACACAATCACACAATCACACAATCACACAGTCACACAGTACACACAATCACAATCACACAATCACAATCACACAATCGCACAATCACACAATCGCACAATCACACAATCACACAATCACACAGTCACACAATCACACAGTCACACAATCACACAATCACACAATCACAAAATCACACAACCACAAAATCACACAACCACAAAATCACACAACCACACAATCACACAATCACACACTCACACAATCACACAGTCACAATCACACAATCACAATCACACAACCACAATCACACAATCACACAATCACACAATCACACAATCACACAATCACACAATCACACAATCACACAATCACACAATCACACAATCACACAATCACACAATCACACAATCACACAATCACACAATCACACAATCACACAATCACACAATCAAACAATCACACAACCACACAATCACACAACCACACAATCACACAATCACACAATCACACAATCACACAATCGCAATCACACAATCGCAATCACACAATCACAATCACACAATCGCAATCACACAATCGCAATCACACAATCGCAATCACACAATCACAATCACACAATCACAATCACACAATCACAATCACACAATCACAATCACACAATCACAATCACACAATCACAATCACACAATCACAATCACACAATCACAATCACACAATCACAATCACACAATCACAATCACACAATCACAATCACACAATCACAATCACACAATCACAATCACACAATCACAATCACACAATCACAATCACACAATCACAATCACACAATCACAATCACACAATCACAATCACACAATCACAATCACACAATCACAATCACACAATCACAATCACACAATCACAATCACACAATCACAATCACACAATCACAATCACACAATCACAATCACACAATCACAATCACACAATCACAATCACACAATCACAATCACACAATCACAATCACACAATCACAATCACACAACCACAATCACACAATCACACAGTCACACAATCACACAGTCACACAATTACACAATCACACAATCACACAATCCCACAATCACACAATCACACAATCACACAACCACACAATCACACAACCACACAATCACTCAATCACAAAATCACACACTCACACAATCACACAGTCACAATCACACAATCACACAATCACACAATCACACAATCACCTAACCACACAATCACACAATCACACAACCACACAATCACACAAGCACACAATCACTCAATCAGAAAATCACACACTCACACAATCACACAATCACACAATCACACAACCACACAATCACACAATCACACAATCACACAATCACACAATCACACAGTCACACAATCACACAATCACACAATCACACAATCACACAATCACACAATCACACAATCTCACAAACACACAATCACACAATCACACAATCACACAATCACACAATCACACAATCACACAATCGCACAATCACAATTACACAATCACACAATCACACAATCACACACTCACACAATCACACAGTCACAATCACACAATCACACAATCACACAACCACAAAATCACACAACCACACAATCACACAATCACACACTCACACAATCACACAGTCACAATCACACAATCACAAGCACACAATCACAATCACACAACCACAATCACACAATCACACAATCACACAATCACACAATCACACAATCACACAATCACACAATCACACAATCACACAATCACACAATCACACAATCACACAATCACACAATCACACAATCACACAATCACGCATTCACAATCACGCAATCACAATCACGCAATCACACAATCACGGTCACACTATCACGGTCACACAATCACGGTCACACAATCACGGTCACACAATCACGGTCATACAATCACGGCCACACAATCACGGTCAGACAATCACGGTCACACAATCACGGTCACTCAATCACGGTCACCCAATCACGGTCACTAAATCACGATCACACAATCACGATGACACAATCACTGTCACACAATCACGGTCACACAATCATGGTCACACAATCACACAGTCACTCAATCACACAGTCACACAATCACACAGTCACACAATCACTCAGTCACACAATCACACAATCACACAATCGCACAATCACACAATCGCACAATCACACAATCACACAATCACACAATCACAGAATCATACAATCACACAATCACACAATCACACAATCACACAATCACACAATCACACAGTCACACAATCACACAATCACTCAATCACACAATCACACTATCATACAATCACACAATCACAATCACACAATCACAATTACACAATCACAATTACACAATCACAATTACACAATCACAATTACACAATCACAATTACAGAATCGCAATTACACAATCACAATTACACAATCACAATTACACAATCACACACTCACACAATCACACAATCACAATCACACAATGACAATCACACAATCACAATCACACGATCACAATCCCACAATCACAATCACACAATCACAATCACACAATCACAATCACACAATCACACAGTCACGCAATCACACAGTCACAATCACGCAATTTGAACAATCACGATCACACAATCACGATCACACAATCACGATCGCACAACCACACAATCACACAATCACACAATCACACACTCACACAATCACACAGTCACAATCACACAGTCACAATCACACAATCACAATCACACAATCACACAATCACACAATCACACAATCACACACTCACACAATCACACAGTCACAATGACACAATCACAATCACACAATCACAATGACACAATCACAAACGCACAATCACACAGTCACACAATCACACAGTCACACAATCACACATACACAAAATCACGATCACACAATCACACAATCACACAATCGCACAATCACACAATCACACAATCACACAGTCACAATCCCACAATCACAATCACACAATCACAATCACACAATCACAATCACACAATCACAATCACACAATCACAATCACACAATCACACAGTCACAATCCCACAATCACAATCACACAATCACAATCACACAATCACAATCACACAATCACACAGTCACACAATCACACAATCTCACAATCACACAATCACACAATCACAGAACCACACAATCACACAATCACACAATCACACACTCACACAATCACACAGTCACAATCACACAATCACAATCACACAATCACAATCACACAATCACAATCACACAATCACAATCACACAATCACAATCACACAATCACAATCACACAATCACACAATCACACAATCACACAATCACACAATCACACAATCACACAATCACACAATCACACAATCACGCATTCACAATCACGCAATCACAATCACGCAATCACACAATCACGGTCACACTATCACGGTCACACAATCACGGTCACACAATCACGGTCACACAATCACGGTCACACAATCACGGTCATACAATCACGGCCACACAATCACGGTCAGACAATCACGGTCACACAATCACGGTCACTCAATCACGGTCACCCAATCACGGTCACTAAATCACGATCACACAATCACGATGACACAATCACTGTCACACAATCACGGTCACACAATCATGGTCACACAAACACACAGTCACTCAATCACACAGTCACACAATCACACAGTCACACAATCACTCAGTCACACAATCACACAATCACACAATCACACAATCACACAATCGCACAATCACACAATCACACAATCACACAATCACACAATCACAGAATCATACAATCACACAATCACACAATCACACAATCACACAATCACACAATCACACAATCACACAATCACACAATCACACAATCACACAATCACACAATCACACAATCACTCAATCACACAATCACACTATCATACAATCACAAAATCTCAATCACACAATCACAATTACACAATCACAATTACACAATCACACACTCACACAATCACACAATCACAATCACACAAGGACAATCACACAATCACAATCACACAATCACAATCCCACAATCACAATCACACAATCACAATCACACAATCACAATCACACAATCACACAGTCACGCAATCACACAGTCACAATCACGCAATTTGAACAATCACGATCACACAATCACGATCACACAATCACGATCGCACAACCACACAATCACACAATCACACAATCACACAATCACACACTCACACAATCACACAGTCACAATCACACAGTCACAATCACACAATCACAATCACACAATCACACAATCACACAATCACACAATCACACACTCACACAATCACACAGTCACAATGACACAATCACAATCACACAATCACAATGACACAATCACAAACGCACAATCGCACAGTCACACAATCACACAGTCACACAATCACACATACACAAAATCACGATCACACAATCACGCAACCACACAATCACGATCACACAATCACGATCACACAATCACGATCGCACGACCACACAATCACACAATCACACAATCACACAATCACACAATCACACAATCACACAATCGCACAATCACACAATCACACAATCACACAGTCACAATCCCACAATCACAATCACACAATCACAATCACACAATCACACAGTCACAATCCCACAATCACAATCACACAATCACAATCACACAATCACAATCACACAATCACAATCACACAATCACAATCACACAATCACACAGTCACACAATCACACAATCTCACAATCACACAATCACAGAACCACACAATCACACAATCACACAATCACACACTCACACAATCACACAGTCACAATCACACAATCACACAATCACACAATCACAGAATCATACAATCACACAATCACACAATCACACAATCACACAATCACACAATCACACAATCACACAATCACACAATCAGACAATCACACAATCACACAATCACACAATCACACAATCACACAATCACGATCACACAATCACGATCACACAATCACGATCACACAATCACGGTCACACAATCACGGTCACAAAATCACGGTCACTCAATCACGGACCCACCATCACGATCACACAATCACGATCACACAATCACGATCACACAATCACGGTCACACAATCACGGAAACACAATCGGTCACACAATCACGGTCACACAATCATGGTCACACAATCACACAGTCTCTCAATCACACAGTCACAATCACACAATCACACAATCACACAATCACACAATCACACAACCACAAAATCACACAACCACACAATCACACAATCACACACTCACACAATCACACAGTCACAATCACACAATCACAATCACACAATCACAATCACACAACCACAATCACACAATCACACAATCACACAATCACACAATCACACAATCACACAATCACACAATCACACAATCACTCAATCACACAATCACACTATCATACAATCACACAATCACAATCACACAATCACAATTACACAATCACAATTACACAATCACAATTACACAATCACAATTACACAATCACAATTACACAATCACAATTACACAATCACAATTACACAATCACACACTCACACAATCACACAATCACAATCACACAATGACAATCACACAATCACAATCACACAATCACAATCCCACAATCACAATCACACAATCACAATCACACAATCACAATCACACAATCACACAGTCACGCAATCACACAGTCACAATCACGCAATTTGGACAATCACGATCACACAATCACGATCACACAATCACGATCGCACAACCACACAATCACACAATCACACAATCACACACTCACACAATCACACAGTCACAATCACACAGTCACAATCACACAATCACAATCACACAATCACACAATCACGATCACACAATCACGATCACACAATCACGGTCACACAATCACGGTCACACAATCACGGTCACACAACCAGACAATCACACAATCACACAATCACACGATCACACAATCACGGAATCACAATCACGCAATCACAATCACGCATTCACACATTCACGGTCACACTATCACGGTCACACAATCACGGTCACACAATCACGGTCACACAACCACGGTCACACAATCACGGTCACACAATCACGGTCACACAATCACGGTCACACAATCACGGTCACTCAATCACGGTCACTCAATCCCGGACCCACAATCACGATCACACAATCACGATCACACAATCACGATGACACAATCACGGTCACACAATCACGGTCACACAATCGGTCACACAATCACGGTCACACAATCATGGTCACACAATCACACAGTCTCTCAATCACACAGTCACACAATCACACAGTCACACAATCACTCAGTCACACAATCACACAATCACACAATCACACAATCACACAATCACACAATCACAATCACACAATCACAATCACACAATCACAATCACACAATCACACAATCACACAATCATACAATCAAACAATCACACAATCACACAATCACACAATCACACAATCAAACAATCACACAATCACACAATCACACAATCACACAATCACACAATCACGGTCACACAATCACACATTCACAAAATCACACAATCACACAATCACACACTCACGATCACACAATCACGATCACACAATCACAATCACACAATCACAATCCCACAATCACAATCACACAATCACAATCACACAATCACAATCACACAATCACACAGTCACGCAATCACACAGTCACAATCACGCAATTTGAACAATCACGATCACACAATCACGATCACACAATCACGATCGCACAACCACACAATCACACAATCACACAATCACACACTGACACAATCACACAGTCACAATCACACAGTCACAATCACACAATCACAATCACACAATCACACAATCACGATCACACAATCACGATCACACAATCACGGTCACACAATCACGGTCACACAACCAGACAATCACACAATCACACAATCACACGATCACACAATCACACAATCACACAATCACAATCACACAATCACAATCACACAATCACAATCACACAATCACAATCACACAATCACAATCACACAATCACAATCACACAATCACAATCACACAATCACAATCACACAATCACAATCACACAATCACAATCACACAATCACAATCACACAATCACAATCACACAATCACAATCACACAATCACAATCACACAATCACAATCACACAATCACAATCACACAATCACAATCACACAATCACAATCACACAATCACAATCACACAATCACAATCACACAATCACAATCACACAATCACAATCACACAATCACAATCACACAATCACAATCACACAATCACAATCACACAATCACAATCACACAATCACAATCACACAATCACAATCACACAATCACAATCACACAATCACAATCACACAATCACAATCACACAATCACAATCACACAATCACAATCACACAATCACAATCACACAATCACAATCACACAATCACAATCACACAATCACAATCACACAATCACAATCACACAATCACAATCACACAATCACAATCACACAATCACAATCACACAATCACAATCACACAATCACAATCACACAATCACAATCACACAATCACAATCACACAATCACACAATCACACAATCACACAATCACACAATCGCACAATCACACAATCACACAATCACACAGTCACAATCCCACAATCACAATCACACAATCACAATCACACAATCACACAGTCACAATCACACAGTCACAATCCCACAATCACAATCACACAATCACAATCAAACAATCACAATCACACAATCACAATCACACAATCACAATCACACAATCACACACTCACACAATCACACAATCACAATCACACAATCACAATCACACAATCACAATCACACAATCACAATCACACAATCACAATCACACAATCACAATCACACAATCACAATCACACAATCACAATCACACAATCACAATCACACAATCACAATCACACAATCACAATCACACAATCACAATCACACAATCACAATCACACAATCACAATCACACAATCACAATCACACAATCACAATCACACAATCACAATCACACAATCACAATCACACAATCACAATCACACAATCACAATCACACAATCACAATCACACAATCACAATCACACAATCACAATCACACAATCACAATCACACAATCACAATCACACAATCACAATCACACAATCACAATCACACAATCACAATCACACAATCACAATCACACAATCACAATCACACAATCACAATCACACAATCACAATCACACAATCACAATCACACAATCACAATCACACAATCACAATCACACAATCACAATCACACAATCACAATCACACAATCACAATCACACAATCACAATCACACAATCACAATCACACAATCACAATCACACAATCACAATCACACAATCACAATCACACAATCACAATCACACAATCACAATCACACAATCACAATCACACAATCACAATCACACAATCACAATCACACAATCACAATCACACAATCACAATCACACAATCACAATCACACAATCACAATCACACAATCACAATCACACAATCACAATCACACAATCACAATCACACAATCACAATCACACAATCACAATCACACAATCACAATCACACAATCACAATCACACAATCACAATCACACAATCACAATCACACAATCACAATCACACAATCACAATCACACAATCACAATCACACAATCACAATCACACAATCACAATCACACAATCACAATCACACAATCACAATCACACAATCACAATCACACAATCACAATCACACAATCACAATCACACAATCACAATCACACAATCACAATCACACAATCACAATCACACAATCACAATCACACAATCACAATCACACAATCACAATCACACAATCACAATCACACAATCACAATCACACAATCACAATCACACAATCACAATCACACAATCACAATCACACAATCACAATCACACAATCACAATCACACAATCACAATCACACAATCACAATCACACAATCACAATCACACAATCACAATCACACAATCACAATCACACAATCACAATCACACAATCACAATCACACAATCACAATCACACAATCACAATCACACAATCACAATCACACAATCACAATCACACAATCACAATCACACAATCACAATCACACAATCACAATCACACAATCACAATCACACAATCACAATCACACAATCACAATCACACAATCACAATCACACAATCACAATCACACAATCACAATCACACAATCACAATCACACAATCACAATCACACAATCACAATCACACAATCACAATCACACAATCACAATCACACAATCACAATCACACAATCACAATCACACAATCACAATCACACAATCACAATCACACAATCACAATCACACAATCACAATCACACAATCACAATCACACAATCACAATCACACAATCACAATCACACAATCACAATCACACAATCACAATCACACAATCACAATCACACAATCACAATCACACAATCACAATCACACAATCACAATCACACAATCACAATCACACAATCACAATCACACAATCACAATCACACAATCACAATCACACAATCACAATCACACAATCACAATCACACAATCACAATCACACAATCACAATCACACAATCACAATCACACAATCACAATCACACAATCACAATCACACAATCACAATCACACAATCACAATCACACAATCACAATCACACAATCACAATCACACAATCACAATCACACAATCACAATCACACAATCACAATCACACAATCACAATCACACAATCACAATCACACAATCACAATCACACAATCACAATCACACAATCACAATCACACAATCACAATCACACAATCACAATCACACAATCACAATCACACAATCACAATCACACAATCACAATCACACAATCACAATCACACAATCACAATCACACAATCACAATCACACAATCACAATCACACAATCACAATCACACAATCACAATCACACAATCACAATCACACAATCACAATCACACAATCACAATCACACAATCACAATCACACAATCACAATCACACAATCACAATCACACAATCACAATCACACAATCACAATCACACAATCACAATCACACAATCACAATCACACAATCACAATCACACAATCACAATCACACAATCACAATCACACAATCACAATCACACAATCACAATCACACAATCACAATCACACAATCACAATCACACAATCACAATCACACAATCACAATCACACAATCACAATCACACAATCACAATCACACAATCACAATCACACAATCACAATCACACAATCACAATCACACAATCACAATCACACAATCACAATCACACAATCACAATCACACAATCACAATCACACAATCACAATCACACAATCACAATCACACAATCACAATCACACAATCACAATCACACAATCACAATCACACAATCACAATCACACAATCACAATCACACAATCACAATCACACAATCACAATCACACAATCACAATCACACAATCACAATCACACAATCACAATCACACAATCACAATCACACAATCACAATCACACAATCACAATCACACAATCACAATCACACAATCACAATCACACAATCACAATCACACAATCACAATCACACAATCACAATCACACAATCACAATCACACAATCACAATCACACAATCACAATCACACAATCACAATCACACAATCACA
Organism: Megachile rotundata; assembly: GCF_050947335.1. Classification (NCBI taxonomy): domain Eukaryota; kingdom Metazoa; phylum Arthropoda; class Insecta; order Hymenoptera; family Megachilidae; genus Megachile; species Megachile rotundata. The sequence goes on along the minus strand of NW_027473534.1, from coordinate 140,687 downwards.
ATCACACAATCACAATCACACAATCACAATCACACAATCACAATCACACAATCACAATCACACAATCACAATCACACAATCACAATCACACAATCACAATCACACAATCACAATCACACAATCACAATCACACAATCACAATCACACAATCACAATCACACAATCACAATCACACAATCACAATCACACAATCACAATCACACAATCACAATCACACAATCACAATCACACAATCACAATCACACAATCACAATCACACAATCACAATCACACAATCACAATCACACAATCACAATCACACAATCACAATCACACAATCACAATCACACAATCACAATCACACAATCACAATCACACAATCACAATCACACAATCACAATCACACAATCACAATCACACAATCACAATCACACAATCACAATCACACAATCACAATCACACAATCACAATCACACAATCACAATCACACAATCACAATCACACAATCACAATCACACAATCACAATCACACAATCACAATCACACAATCACAATCACACAATCACAATCACACAATCACAATCACACAATCACAATCACACAATCACAATCACACAATCACAATCACACAATCACAATCACACAATCACAATCACACAATCACAATCACACAATCACAATCACACAATCACAATCACACAATCACAATCACACAATCACAATCACACAATCACAATCACACAATCACAATCACACAATCACAATCACACAATCACAATCACACAATCACAATCACACAATCACAATCACACAATCACAATCACACAATCACAATCACACAATCACAATCACACAATCACAATCACACAATCACAATCACACAATCACAATCACACAATCACAATCACACAATCACAATCACACAATCACAATCACACAATCACAATCACACAATCACAATCACACAATCACAATCACACAATCACAATCACACAATCACAATCACACAATCACAATCACACAATCACAATCACACAATCACAATCACACAATCACAATCACACAATCACAATCACACAATCACAATCACACAATCACAATCACACAATCACAATCACACAATCACAATCACACAATCACAATCACACAATCACAATCACACAATCACAATCACACAATCACAATCACACAATCACAATCACACAATCACAATCACACAATCACAATCACACAATCACAATCACACAATCACAATCACACAATCACAATCACACAATCACAATCACACAATCACAATCACACAATCACAATCACACAATCACAATCACACAATCACAATCACACAATCACAATTACATAATCACACAATCACACAATCACGGAATCATACAATCACACAAGCACACAATCACTCAATCACGCAATCACACAACTACACAATCACACAATCACACAATCACACAATCACACACTCACACAATCACACAGTCACAATCACACAATCACAATCACACAATCACAATCACACAATCACACAATCACACAATCACACAATCACACAATCACACAATCACGCATTCACAATCACGCAATCACAATCACGCAATCACACAATCACGGTCACACTATCACGGTCACACAATCACGGTCACACAATCACGGTCACACAATCACGGTCATACAATCACGGCCACACAATCACGGTCAGACAATCACGGTCACACAATCACGGTCACTCAATCACGGTCACCCAATCACGGTCACTAAATCACGATCACACAATCACGATGACACAATCACTGTCACACAATCACGGTCACACAATCATGGTCACACAATCACACAGTCACTCAATCACACAGTCACACAATCACACAGTCACACAATCACTCAGTCACACAATCACACAATCACACAATCGCACAATCACACAATCGCACAATCACACAATCACACAATCACACAATCACAGAATCATACAATCACACAATCACACAATCACACAATCACACAATCACACAATCACACAGTCACACAATCACACAATCACTCAATCACACAATCACACTATCATACAATCACACAATCACAATCACACAATCACAATCACACAATCACAATTACACAATCACAATTACACAATCACAATTACACAATCACAATTACACAATCACAATTACACAATCACAATTACACAATCACACACTCACACAATCACACAATCACAATCACACAATGACAATCACACAATCACAATCACACGATCACAATCCCACAATCACAATCACACAATCACAATCACACAATCACAATCACACAATCACACAGTCACGCAATCACACAGTCACAATCACGCAATTTGAACAATCACGATCACACAATCACGATCGCACAACCACACAATCACACAATCACACAATCACACAATCACACACTCACACAATCACACAGTCACAATCACACAGTCACAATCACACAATCACAATCACACAATCACACAATCACACAATCACACAATCACACACTCACACAATCACACAGTCACAATGACACAATCACAATCACACAATCACAATGACACAATCACAAACGCACAATCACACAGTCACACAATCACACAGTCACACAATCACACATACACAAAATCACGATCACACAATCACACAATCACACAATCACACAATCGCACAATCACACAATCACACAATCACACAGTCACAATCCCACAATCACAATCACACAATCACAATCACACAATCACAATCACACAATCACAATCACACAATCACAATCACACAATCACACAGTCACAATCCCACAATCACAATCACACAATCACAATCACACAATCACAATCACACAATCACAATCACACAATCACAATCACACAATCACACAGTCACACAATCACACAATCTCACAATCACACAATCACACAATCACAGAACCACACAATCACACAATCACACAATCACACACTCACACAATCACACAGTCACAATCACACAATCACAATCACACAATCACAATCACACAATCACAATCACACAATCACAATCACACAATCACAATCACACAATCACAATCACACAATCACAATCACACAATCACAATGACACAATCACAATCACACAATCACACAATCACACAATCACACAATCACACAATCACACAATCACACAATCACACAATCACACAATCACGCATTCACAATCACGCAATCACAATCACGCAATCACACAATCACGGTCACACTATCACGGTCACACAATCACGGTCACACAATCACGGTCACACAATCACGGTCACACAATCACGGTCATACAATCACGGCCACACAATCACGGTCAGACAATCACGGTCACACAATCATGGTCACACAAACACACAGTCACTCAATCACACAGTCACACAATCACACAGTCACACAATCACTCAGTCACACAATCACACAATCACACAATCACACAATCACACAATCGCACAATCACACAATCACACAATCACACAATCACACAATCACAGAATCATACAATCACACAATCACACAATCACACAATCACACAATCACACAATCACACAATCACACAATCACACAATCACACAATCACACAATCACACAATCACACAATCACTCAATCACACAATCACACTATCATACAATCACAAAATCTCAATCACACAATCACAATTACACAATCACAATTACACAATCACACACTCACACAATCACACAATCACAATCACACAAGGACAATCACACAATCACAATCACACAATCACAATCCCACAATCACAATCACACAATCACAATCACACAATCACAATCACACAATCACACAGTCACGCAATCACACAGTCACAATCACGCAATTTGAACAATCACGATCACACAATCACGATCACACAATCACGATCGCACAACCACACAATCACACAATCACACAATCACACAATCACACACTCACACAATCACACAGTCACAATCACACAGTCACAATCACACAATCACAATCACACAATCACACAATCACACAATCACACAATCACACACTCACACAATCACACAGTCGCAATGACACAATCACAATCACACAATCACAATGACACAATCACAAACGCACAATCGCACAGTCACACAATCACACAGTCACACAATCACACATACACAAAATCACGATCACACAATCACGCAACCACACAATCACGATCACACAATCACGATCACACAATCACGATCGCACGACCACACAATCACACAATCACACAATCACACAATCACACAATCACACAATCACACAATCACACAATCGCACAATCGCACAATCACACAATCACACAGTCACAATCCCACAATCACAATCACACAATCACAATCACACAATCACACAGTCACAATCCCACAATCACAATCACACAATCACAATCACACAATCACAATCACACAATCACAATCACACAATCACAATCACACAATCACACAGTCACACAATCACACAATCTCACAATCACACAATCACAGAACCACACAATCACACAATCACACAATCACACACTCACACAATCACACAGTCACAATCACACAGTCACAATCACACAATCACAATCACACAATCACAATCACATAATCACAATCACACAATCACAATCACACAATCACACAATCACACAATCACACAATCACACAATCACACAATCACACAATCACACAATCAGACAATCACACAATCACACAATCACACAATCACACAATCACACAATCACGATCACACAATCACGATCACACAATCACGATCACACAATCACGGTCACACAATCACGGTCACAAAATCACGGTCACTCAATCACGGACCCACCATCACGATCACACAATCACGATCACACAACCACAATCACACAATCACAATCACACAATCACAATCACACAACCACAATCACACAATCACAATCACACAATCACAATCACACAATCACAATCACACAATCACAATCACACAATCACAATCACACAATCACAATCACACAATCACAATCACACAATCACAATCACACAATCACAATCACACAATCACAATCACACAATCACAATCACACAATCACAATCACACAATCACAATCACACAATCACAATCACACAATCACAATCACACAATCACAATCACACAATCACAATCACACAATCACAATCACACAATCACAATCACACAATCACAATCACACAATCACAATCACACAATCACAATCACACAATCACAATCACACAATCACAATCACACAATCACAATCACACAATCACAATCACACAATCACAATCACACAATCACAATCACACAATCACAATCACACAATCACAATCACACAATCACAATCACACAATCACAATCACACAATCACAATCACACAATCACAATCACACAATCACAATCACACAATCACAATCACACAATCACAATCACACAATCACAATCACACAATCACAATCACACAATCACAATCACACAATCACAATCACACAATCACAATCACACAATCACAATCACACAATCACAATCACACAATCACAATCACACAATCACAATCACACAATCACAATCACACAATCACAATCACACAATCACAATCACACAATCACAATCACACAATCACAATCACACAATCACAATCACACAATCACAATCACACAATCACAATCACACAATCACAATCACACAATCACAATCACACAATCACAATCACACAATCACAATCACACAATCACAATCACACAATCACAATCACACAATCACAATCACACAATCACAATCACACAATCACAATCACACAATCACAATCACACAATCACAATCACACAATCACAATCACACAATCACAATCACACAATCACAATCACACAATCACAATCACACAATCACAATCACACAATCACAATCACACAATCACAATCACACAATCACAATCACACAATCACAATCACACAATCACAATCACACAATCACAATCACACAATCACAATCACACAATCACAATCACACAATCACAATCACACAATCACAATCACACAATCACAATCACACAATCACAATCACACAATCACAATCACACAATCACAATCACACAATCACAATCACACAATCACAATCACACAATCACAATCACACAATCACAATCACACAATCACAATCACACAATCACAATCACACAATCACAATCACACAATCACAATCACACAATCACAATCACACAATCACAATCACACAATCACAATCACACAATCACAATCACACAATCACAATCACACAATCACAATCACACAATCACAATCACACAATCACAATCACACAATCACAATCACACAATCACAATCACACAATCACAATCACACAATCACAATCACACAATCACAATCACACAATCACAATCACACAATCACAATCACACAATCACAATCACACAATCACAATCACACAATCACAATCACACAATCACAATCACACAATCACAATCACACAATCACAATCACACAATCACAATCACACAATCACAATCACACAATCACAATCACACAATCACAATCACACAATCACAATCACACAATCACAATCACACAATCACAATCACACAATCACAATCACACAATCACAATCACACAATCACAATCACACAATCACAATCACACAATCACAATCACACAATCACAATCACACAATCACAATCACACAATCACAATCACACAATCACAATCACACAATCACAATCACACAATCACAATCACACAATCACAATCACACAATCACAATCACACAATCACAATCACACAATCACAATCACACAATCACAATCACACAATCACAATCACACAATCACAATCACACAATCACAATCACACAATCACAATCACACAATCACAATCACACAATCACAATCACACAATCACAATCACACAATCACAATCACACAATCACAATCACACAATCACAATCACACAATCACAATCACACAATCACAATCACACAATCACAATCACACAATCACAATCACACAATCACAATCACACAATCACAATCACACAATCACAATCACACAATCACAATCACACAATCACAATCACACAATCACAATCACACAATCACAATCACACAATCACAATCACACAATCACAATCACACAATCACAATCACACAATCACAATCACACAATCACAATCACACAATCACAATCACACAATCACAATCACACAATCACAATCACACAATCACAATCACACAATCACAATCACACAATCACAATCACACAATCACAATCACACAATCACAATCACACAATCACAATCACACAATCACAATCACACAATCACAATCACACAATCACAATCACACAATCACAATCACACAATCACAATCACACAATCACAATCACACAATCACAATCACACAATCACAATCACACAATCACAATCACACAATCACAATCACACAATCACAATCACACAATCACAATCACACAATCACAATCACACAATCACAATCACACAATCACAATCACACAATCACAATCACACAATCACAATCACACAATCACAATCACACAATCACAATCACACAATCACAATCACACAATCACAATCACACAATCACAATCACACAATCACAATCACACAATCACAATCACACAATCACAATCACACAATCACAATCACACAATCACAATCACACAATCACAATCACACAATCACAATCACACAATCACAATCACACAATCACAATCACACAATCACAATCACACAATCACAATCACACAATCACAATCACACAATCACACAATCACACGATCACACGATCACACAATCACACGATCACACGATCACACGATCACACAATCACACAATCACGGAATCACAATCACGCAATCACAATCACGCAATCACAATCACGCATTCACAGATTCACGGTCACACTATCACGGTCACACAATCACGGTCACACAATCACGGTCACACAATCACGGTCACACGACCACGGTCACACAATCACGGTCACACAATCACGGTCACACATTCACGGTCACACAATCACGGTCACTCAATCACGGTCAGTCAATCACGGTCACTCAATCACGGACCCACAATCACGATCACACAATCACGATGACACAATCACGGTCACACAATCGGTCACACAATCACGGTCACACAATCATGGTCACACAATCACACAGTCTCTCAATCACACAGTCACACAATCACACAGTCACACAATCACTCAGTCACACAATCACACAATCACACAATAACACAATCACACAATCACACAATCACACAATCACACAATCACACAATCACACAATCACACAATCACACAATCACAATCACGCAATCGCAATCACGCAATCACAATCACGCAATCACACATTCACGGTCACACTATCACGATCACACAATCACGATCACACAATCACGGTCACACAATCACGGTCACACAACCACACAATCACACAATCACACAATCACACAATCACACAATCACAAAATCACACAATCACACAATCACACAATCACACAATCACACAATCACACAATCACACAATCACACAATCACACAATAACCTAATCACACAATCACACAATCTCACAACCACACAATCACACAAGCACACAATCACTCAATTACACAATCACACACTCACACAATCACACAGTCACAATCACACAATCACAATCACACAATCACAATCACACAATCACAATCACACAATCACAATCACACAATCACAATCACACAATCACAATCACACAATCACAATCACACAATCACAATCACACAATCACAATCACACAATCACAATCACACAATCACAATCACACAATCACAATCACACAATCACAATCACACAATCACAATCACACAATCACAATCACACAATCACAATCACACAATCACAATCACACAATCACACAATCACACAATCACACAAACATCAATCACACAATCACGGTCACACAATCACACATTCACACAATCACACAATCACACAATCACTCAATCACAAAATCACACAATCACACAATCACACAATCACACAATCTTACAATCACGCACTCACACAGTCACACAATCACACAATCACAATCACACAATCACAAAATCACGATCACACAATCACGATCACACAATCACGGTTACACCATCACGGTCACACAACCACACAATCGCACAATCACACAATCACACGATCACACAATCACACAATCACGGAATCACAATCACGCAATCACAATCACGCATTCACACATTCACGGTCACACTATCACGGTCACACAATCACGGTCACACAATCACGGTCACGCAACCACGGTCACACAATCACGGTCACACAATCACGGTCACACAATCACGGTCACACAATCACGGTCACTCAATCACGGTCACTCAATCACGTTCACTCAATCACGGACCCACAATCACGATCACACAATCACGATCACACAATCACGATGACACAATCACGGTCACACAATCACGGTCACACAATCGGTCACACAATCACGGTCACACAATCATGGTCACACAATCACACAGTCTCACAATCACACAGTCACACAATCACACAGTCACACAATCACACAATCACACAATCACACAATCACAAAATCACACAATCACACAATCACACAATCACACAATCACTCAATCACACAATCACACAATCATACAATCACACAATCACACAATCACACAATCACACAATCACACAATCACACAATCACACAATCACACAATCACACAATCACACAATCACACAATCACACAATCACACAATCACACAACCACACAATCACACAATGACACAATCACACAATCACACACTCACACAATCACACAGTCACAATCACACAATCACAATCACACAATCACAATCACACAATCACAATCACAATCACACAATCACAATCACACAATCACACAAGCACACAACCACACAATCACACCATCACACAATCACACAATCACACAATCACCCAATCACGCAATCACAATCACGCAATCACAATCACGCAATCGCAATCACGCAATCACACATTCACGGTCACACTATCGCGGTCACACAATCACGGTCACACAATCACGGTCACTCAATCACGGACCCACAATCACGATCACACAATCACGATCACACAATCACGGTCACACAATCACACAATCACACAATCACACAATCACACAATCACACAATCACACAATCACACAATCGCACAACCACACAATCACACAATCACACAATCACACAATCACAATTACACAATCACACAATCACACAATCACACAATCGCACAATCACACAATCACACAATCACACAAGTATACAATCACACAATCACACAAATATACAATCACACAAGCACACAATCACACAATCACTCAATCACACAATCACACAATCACACACTCACACAATCACACAATCACACAATCACACAATCACACAATCACGCAATCACACAATCACACAATCACACAACCACACAATCACACAATCACACAATCACACAATCACACAATCACACACTCACACAATCACACACTCACAATCACACAATCACAATCACACAACCACAATCACACAATCACAATCACACAATCACAATCACAATCACACAATCACACAATCACACAATCACACAATCACACAATCACATAATCACACAATCACAAAATCACACAATCACACAATCACACAATCACACAACCACACAATCACACAATCACACCATCGCACAATCAGACAATCACACACTCACACAATCACACAATCACACAGTCACACAATCACACAGTCACAAGCACGCAATCGCACAATCACGATCACACAATCACGATCACACAATCACGATCGCACAACCACACAATCACACAATCACACAATCACACAATCACACAATCACACAATCACACAATCACCTAATCACACAATCACACAATCTCACAACCACACAATCACACAAGCACACAATCACTCAATCACGCAATCACACACTCACACAATCACACAGTCACAATCACACAATCACAATCACACAATCACAATCACACAATCACAATCACACAACCACAATCACACAATCACAATCACACAATCACAATCGCACAGTCACAATTACACAATCACACAATCACACAATCACACAATCACACAATCACACAATCACACAATCACACAATCACACAATCACACAATCACACAATCACACAATCACCTAATCACACCATCACACAATCACACAATCACACAATCACACAATCACGCAATCACAATCACGCAATCGCAATCACGCAATCACACAATCACACAATCACACAATCACACAACCACACAATCACACAATGACACAATCACACAATCACACACACACACAATCACACAGTCACAATCACACAATCACAATCACACAATCACAATCACACAATCACAATCACAATCACACAAGCACACAAACACACAATCTCACAATCACACAATCACACAATCACACAATCACACAATCACAATCGCACAATCACAATTACACAATCACACAATCACACAATCACACAATCACACAATCACACAATCACACAATCACACAATCACACAATCACACAATCACACAATCACACAATCACACAATCACACAATCACACAATCACACAATCACACAATCACACAATCACACAATCACACAATCACCTAATCACACAATCACACAATCTCACAACCACACAATCACACAAGCACACAATCACTCAATCACACAATCACACACTCACACAATCACACAGTCACAATCACACAATCACAATCACACAATCACACAATCACACAATCACGGAATCATACAATCACACAAGCACAGAATCACTCAATCACACAATCACACAACTACACAATCACACAATCACACAATCACACAATCACACACTCACACAATCACACAGTCACAATCACACAATCACAATCACACAATCACAATCACACAATCACAATCACACAATCACAATCACACAATCACAATCACACAATCACAATCACACAATCACACAATCACACGATCACACGATCACACAATCACACGATCACACGATCACACGATCACACAATCACACAATCACGGAATCACAATCACGCAATCACAATCACGCATTCACAGATTCACGGTCACACTATCACGGTCACACAATCACGGTCACACAATCACGGTCACACGACCACGGTCACACAATCACGGTCACACAATCACGGTCACACATTCACGGTCACACAATCACGGTCACTCAATCACGGACCCACAATCACGATCACACAATCACGATGACACAATCACGGTCACACAATCGGTCACACAATCACGGTCACACAATCATGGTCACACAATCACACAGTCTCTCAATCACACAGTCACACAATCACACAGTCACACAATCACTCAGTCACACAATCACACAATCACACAATAACACAATCACACAATCACACAATCACACAATCACACAATCACACAATCACACAATCACACAATCACAATCACGCAATCGCAATCACGCAATCACAATCACGCAATCACACATTCACGGTCACACTATCACGATCACACAATCACGATCACACAATCACGGTCACACAACCACACAATCACACAATCACACAATCACACAATCACACAATCACAAAATCACACAATCACACAATCACACAATCACACAATCACACAATCACACAATCACACAATCACACAATCACACAATAACCTAATCACACAATCACACAATCTCACAACCACACAATCACACAAGCACACAATCACTCAATTACACAATCACACACTCACACAATCACACAGTCACAATCACACAATCACAATCACACAATCACAATCACACAATCACAATCACACAATCACAATCACACAATCACAATCACACAATCACAATCACACAATCACAATCACACAATCACAATCACACAATCACAATCACACAATCACAATCACACAATCACAATCACACAATCACAATCACACAATCACAATCACACAATCACAATCACACAATCACAATCACACAATCACAATCACACAATCACAATCACACAATCACAATCACACAATCACCATCACACAATCACAATCACACAATCACAATCACACAATCACAATCATACAATCACAATCACACAATCACAATCACACAATCACAATCACACAATCACAATCACACAATCACAATCACACAATCACAATCACACAATCACAATCACACAATCACACAATCACAATCACACAATCAAACAATCACACAATCACACAATCACACAATCACACAATCACACAATCACACAATCACACAATCACACAATCACACAAACATCAATCACACAATCACGGTCACACAATCACACATTCACACAATCACACAATCACACAATCACTCAATCACAAAATCACACAATCACACAATCACACAATCACACAATCACACAATCACACAATCTTACAATCACACACTCACACAATCACACAATCACACAATCACAATCACACAATCACAAAATCACGATCACACAATCACGATCACACAATCACGGTCACACCATCACGGTCACACAACCACACAATCGCACAATCACACAATCACACGATCACACAATCACACAATCACGGAATCACAATCACGCAATCACAATCACGCATTCACACATTCACGGTCACACTATCACGGTCACACAATCACGGTCACACAATCACGGTCACGCAACCACGGTCACACAATCACGGTCACACAATCACGGTCACACAATCACGGTCACACAATCACGGTCACTCAATCACGGTCACTCAATCACGTTCACTCAATCACGGACCCACAATCACGATCACACAATCACGATCACACAATCACGATGACACAATCACGGTCACACAATCACGGTCACACAATCGGTCACACAATCACGGTCACACAATCATGGTCACACAATCACACAGTCTCTCAATCACACAGTCACACAATCACACAGTCACACAATCACACAATCACACAATCACACAATCACAAAATCACAAAATCACACAATCACACAATCACACAATCACTCAATCACACAATCACACAATCACACAATCACACAATCACACAATCACACAATCACACAATCACACAATCACACAACCACACAATCACACAATGACACAATCACACAATCACACACTCACACAATCACACAGTCACAATCACACAATCACAATCACACAATCACAATCACACAATCACAATCACACAATCACACAAGCACACAACCACACAATCACACCATCACACAATCACACAATCACACAATCACCCAATCACGCAATCACAATCACGCAATCACAATCACGCAATCGCAATCACGCAATCACACATTCACGGTCACACTATCGCGGTCACACAATCACGGTCACACAATCACGGTCACTCAATCACGGACCCACAATCACGATCACACAATCACGATCACACAATCACGGTCACACAATCACACAATCACACAATCACACAATCACACAATCACACAATCACACAATCACACAATCGCACAACCACACAATCACACAATCACACAATCACACAATCACAATTACACAATCACACAATCACACAATCGCACAATCACACAATCACACAATCACACAAGTATACAATCACACAATCACACAAATATACAATCACACAAGCACACAATCACACAATCACTCAATCACACAATCACACAATCACACACTCACACAATCACACAATCACACAATCACACAATCACACAATCACGCAATCACACAATCACACAATCACACAACCACACAATCACACAATCACACAATCACACAATCACACAATCACACACTCACACAATCACACACTCACAATCACACAATCACAATCACACAACCACAATCACACAATCACAATCACACAATCACAATCACAATCACACAATCACACAATCACACAATCACACAATCACACAATCACACAATCACACAATCACACAATCACACAATCACACAATCACACAATCACACAATCACACAATCACACAATCACCTAATCACACCATCACACAATCACACAATCACACAATCACACAATCACGCAATCACAATCACGCAATCGCAATCACGCAATCACAATCACGCAATCACACATTCACGGTCACACTAACACGATCACACAATCACGATCACACAATCACGGTCACACAGTCACGGTCACACAACCACACAATCACACAATCACACAATCACACAATCACACAATCACACAATCACACAATCACACAATCACATAATCACACAATCACACAATCACACAATCACACAACCACACAATCACACAATCACACAATCACACAATCACACAATCGCACAATCACCTAATCACATAATCACACAATCTCACAACCACACAATCACACAAGCACACAATCACTCAATTACACAATCACACACTCACACAATCACACAGTCACAATCACACAATCACAATCACACAATCACAATCACACAATCACAATCACACAATCACAATCACACAATCACAATCACACAATCACAATCACACAATCACAATCACACAATCACAATCACACAATCACAATCACACAATCACAATCACACAATCACAATCACACAATCACAATCACACAATCACAATCACACAATCACAATCACACAATCACAATCACACAATCACAATCACACAATCACAATCACACAATCACAATCACACAATCACAATCACACAATCACAATCACACAATCACAATCACACAATCACAATCACACAATCACAATCACACAATCACAATCACACAATCACAATCACACAATCACAATCACACAATCACAATCACACAATCACAATCACACAATCACAATCACACAATCACAATCACACAATCACAATCACACAATCACAATCACACAATCACAATCACACAATCACAATCACACAATCACAATCACACAATCACAATCACACAATCACAATCACACAATCACAATCACACAATCACAATCACACAATCACAATCACACAATCACAATCACACAATCACAATCACACAATCACAATCACACAATCACAATCACACAATCACAATCACACAATCACAATCACACAATCACAATCACACAATCACAATCACACAATCACAATCACACAATCACAATCACACAATCACAATCACACAATCACAATCACACAATCACAATCACACAATCACAATCACACAATCACAATCACACAATCACAATCACACAATCACAATCACACAATCACAATCACACAATCACAATCACACAATCACAATCACACAATCACAATCACACAATCACAATCACACAATCACAATCACACAATCACAATCACACAATCACAATCACACAATCACAATCACACAATCACAATCACACAATCACAATCACACAATCACAATCACACAATCACAATCACACAATCACAATCACACAATCACAATCACACAATCACAATCACACAATCACAATCACACAATCACAATCACACAATCACAATCACACAATCACAATCACACAATCACAATCACACAATCACAATCACACAATCACAATCACACAATCACAATCACACAATCACAATCACACAATCACAATCACACAATCACAATCACACAATCACAATCACACACTCACAATCACACAATCACAATCACACAATCACAATCACACAATCACAATCACACAATCACAATCACACAATCACAATCACACAATCACAATCACACAATCACAATCACACAATCACAATCACACAATCACAATCACACAATCACAATCACACAATCACAATCACACAATCACAATCACACAATCACAATCACACAATCACAATCACACAATCACAATCACACAATCACAATCACACAATCACAATCACACAATCACAATCACACAATCACAATCACACAATCACAATCACACAATCACAATCACACAATCACAATCACACAATCACAATCACACAATCACAATCACACAATCACAATCACACAATCACAATCACACAATCACAATCACACAATCACAATCACACAATCACAATCACACAATCACAATCACACAATCACAATCACACAATCACAATCACACAATCACAATCACACAATCACAATCACACAATCACAATCACACAATCACAATCACACAATCACAATCACACAATCACAATCACACAATCACAATCACACAATCACAATCACACAATCACAATCACACAATCACAATCACACAATCACAATCACACAATCACAATCACACAATCACAATCACACAATCACAATCACACAATCACAATCACACAATCACAATCACACAATCACAATCACACAATCACAATCACACAATCACAATCACACAATCACAATCACACAATCACAATCACACAATCACCATCACACAATCACAATCACACAATCACAATCACACAATCACAATCACACAATCACAATCACACAATCACAATCACACAATCACAATCACACAATCACAATCACACAATCACAATCACACAATCACAATCACACAATCACAATCACACAATCACAATCACACAATCACAATCACACAATCACAATCACACAATCACAATCACACAATCACAATCACACAATCACAATCACACAATCACAATCACACAATCACAATCACACAATCACAATCACACAATCACAATTACATAATCACACAATCACACAATCACACAATCACGGAATCATACAATCACACAAGCACAGAATCACTCAATCACACAATCACACAACTACACAATCACACAATCTCACAATCACACACTCACACAATCACACAGTCACAATCACACAATCACAATCACACAATCACAATCACACAATCACAATCACACAATCACAATCACACAATCACACAATCACACGATCACACGATCACACAATCACACGATCACACGATCACACGATCACACAATCACACAATCACGGAATCACAATCACGCAATCACAATCACGCATTCACAGATTCACGGTCACACTATCACGGTCACACAATCACGGTCACACAATCACGGTCACACGACCACGGTCACACAATCACGGTCACACAATCACGGTCACACATTCACGGTCACACAATCACGGTCACTCAATCACGGTCAGTCAATCACGGTCACTCAATCACGGACCCACAATCACGATCACACAATCACGATGACACAATCACGGTCACACAATCGGTCACACAATCACGGTCACACAATCATGGTCACACAATCACACAGTCTCTCAATCACACAGTCACACAATCACACAGTCACACAATCACTCAGTCACACAATCACACAATCACACAATAACACAATCACACAATCACACAATCACACAATCACACAATCACACAATCACACAATCACAATCACGCAATCACACATTCACGGTCACACTATCACGATCACACAATCACGATCACACAATCACGGTCACACAATCACGGTCACACAACCACACAATCACACAATCACACAACCACACAATCACACAATCACACAATCACACAATCACACAATCACACAATCACACAATCACCTAATCACACAATCACACAATCTCACAACCACACAATCACACAAGCACACAATCCCTCAATTACACAATCACACACTCACACAATCACACAGTCACAATCACACAATCACAATCACACAATCACAATCACACAATCACAATCACACAATCACAATCACACAATCACAATCACACAATCACAATCACACATCACAATCACACAATCACAATCACACAATCACAATCACACAATCACAATCACACAATCACAATCACACAATCACAATCACACAATCACAATCACACAATCACAATCACACAATCACAATCACACAATCACAATCACACAATCACAATCACACAATCACAATCACACAATCACAATCACACAATCACAATCACACAATCACAATCACACAATCACAATCACACAATCACAATCACACAATCACAATCACACAATCACAATCACACAATCACAATCACACAATCACAATCACACAATCACAATCACACAATCACAATCACACAATCACAATCACACAATCACAATCACACAATCACAATCACACAATCACAATCACACAATCACAATCACACAATCACAATCACACAATCACAATCACACAATCACAATCACACAATCACAATCACACAATCACAATCACACAATCACAATCACACAATCACAATCACACAATCACAATCACACAATCACAATCACACAATCACAATCACACAATCACAATCACACAATCACAATCACACAATCACAATCACACAATCACAATCACACAATCACAATCACACAATCACAATCACACAATCACAATCACACAATCACAATCACACAATCACAATCACACAATCACAATCACACAATCACAATCACACAATCACAATCACACAATCACAATCACACAATCACAATCACACAATCACAATCACACAATCACAATCACACAATCACAATCACACAATCACAATCACACAATCACAATCACACAATCACAATCACACAATCACAATCACACAATCACAATCACACAATCACAATCACACAATCACAATCACACAATCACAATCACACAATCACAATCACACAATCACAATCACACAATCACAATCACACAATCACAATCACACAATCACAATCACACAATCACAATCACACAATCACAATCACACAATCACAATCACACAATCACAATCACACAATCACAATCACACAATCACAATCACACAATCACAATCACACAATCACAATCACACAATCACAATCACACAATCACAATCACACAATCACAATCACACAATCACAATCACACAATCACAATCACACAATCACAATCACACAATCACAATCACACAATCACAATCACACAATCACAATCACACAATCACAATCACACAATCACAATCACACAATCACAATCACACAATCACAATCACACAATCACAATCACACAATCACAATCACACAATCACAATCACACAATCACAATCACACAATCACAATCACACAATCACAATCACACAATCACAATCACACAATCACAATCACACAATCACAATCACACAATCACAATCACACAATCACAATCACACAATCACAATCACACAATCACAATCACACAATCACAATCACACAATCACAATCACACAATCACAATCACACAATCACAATCACACAATCACAATCACACAATCACAATCACACAATCACAATCACACAATCACAATCACACAATCACAATCACACAATCACAATCACACAATCACAATCACACAATCACAATCACACAATCACAATCACACAATCACAATCACACAATCACAATCACACAATCACAATCACACAATCACAATCACACAATCACAATCACACAATCACAATCACACAATCACAATCACACAATCACAATCACACAATCACAATCACACAATCACAATCACACAATCACAATCACACAATCACAATCACACAATCACAATCACACAATCACAATCACACAATCACAATCACACAATCACAATCACACAATCACAATCACACAATCACAATCACACAATCACAATCACACAATCACAATCACACAATCACAATCACACAATCACAATCACACAATCACAATCACACAATCACAATCACACAATCACAATCACACAATCACAATCACACAATCACAATCACACAATCACAATCACACAATCACAATCACACAATCACAATCACACAATCACAATCACACAATCACAATCACACAATCACAATCACACAATCACAATCACACAATCACAATCACACAATCACAATCACACAATCACAATCACACAATCACAATCACACAATCACAATCACACAATCACAATCACACAATCACAATCACACAATCACAATCACACAATCACAATCACACAATCACAATCACACAATCACAATCACACAATCACAATCACACAATCACAATCACACAATCACAATCACACAATCACAATCACACAATCACAATCACACAATCACAATCACACAATCACAATCACACAATCACAATCACACAATCACAATCACACAATCACAATCACACAATCACAATCACACAATCACAATCACACAATCACAATCACACAATCACAATCACACAATCACAATCACACAATCACAATCACACAATCACAATCACACAATCACAATCACACAATCACAATCACACAATCACAATCACACAATCACAATCACACAATCACAATCACACAATCACAATCACACAATCACAATCACACAATCACAATCACACAATCACAATCACACAATCACAATCACACAATCACAATCACACAATCACAATCACACAATCACAATCACACAATCACAATCACACAATCACAATCACACAATCACAATCACACAATCACAATCACACAATCACAATCACACAATCACAATCACACAATCACCATCACACAATCACAATCACACAATCACAATCACACAATCACAATCACACAATCACAATCACACAATCACAATCACACAATCACAATCACACAATCACAATCACACAATCACAATCACACAATCACAATCACACAATCACAATCACACAATCACAATCACACAATCACAATCACACAATCACAATCACACAATCACAATCACACAATCACAATCACACAATCACAATCACACAATCACAATCACACAATCACAATCACACAATCACAATCACACAATCACAATCACACAATCACAATCACACAATCACAATCACACAATCACAATCACACAATCACAATCACACAATCACAATTACATAATCACACAATCACACAATCACACAATCACGGAATCATACAATCACACAAGCACAGAATCACTCAATCACACAATCACACAACTACACAATCACACAATCACACAATCACACAATCACACACTCACACAATCACACAGTCACAATCACACAATCACAATCACACAATCACAATCACACAATCACAATCACACAATCACAATCACACAATCACAATCACACAATCACACAATCACACGATCACACGATCACACAATCACACGATCACACGATCACACGATCACACAATCACACAATCACGGAATCACAATCACGCAATCACAATCACGCATTCACAGATTCACGGTCACACTATCACGGTCACACAATCACGGTCACACAATCACGGTCACACGACCACGGTCACACAATCACGGTCACACAATCACGGTCACACATTCACGGTCACACAATCACGGTCACTCAATCACGGTCAGTCAATCACGGTCACTCAATCACGGACCCACAATCACGATCACACAATCACGATGACACAATCACGGTCACACAATCGGTCACACAATCACGGTCACACAATCATGGTCACACAATCACACAGTCTCTCAATCACACAGTCACACAATCACACAGTCACACAATCACTCAGTCACACAATCACACAATCACACAATAACACAATCACACAATCACACAATCACACAATCACACAATCACAATCACGCAATCGCAATCACGCAATCACAATCACGCAATCACACATTCACGGTCACACTATCACGATCACACAATCACGATCACACAATCACGGTCACACAATCACGGTCACACAACCACACAATCACACAATCACACAATCACACAATCACACAATCACAAAATCACACAATCACACAATCACACAATCACACAATCACACAATCACACAATCACACAATCACACAATCACACAATAACCTAATCACACAATCACACAATCTCACAACCACACAATCACACAAGCACACAATCACTCAATTACACAATCACACACTCACACAATCACACAGTCACAATCACACAATCACAATCACACAATCACAATCACACAATCACAAGCACACAATCACAATCACACAATCACAATCACACAATCACAATCACACAATCACAATCACACAATCACAATCACACAATCACAATCACACAATCACAATCACACAATCACAATCACACAATCACAATCACACAATCACAATCACACAATCACAATCACACAATCACAATCACACAATCACAATCACACAATCACAATCACACAATCACAATCACACAATCACAATCACACAATCACAATCACACAATCACAATCACACAATCACAATCACACAATCACAATCACACAATCACAATCACACAATCACAATCATACAATCACAATCACACAATCACAATCACACAATCACAATCACACAATCACAATCACACAATCACAATCACACAATCACAATCACACAATCACAATCACACAATCACAATCACACAATCACAATCACACAATCACACAATCACAATCACACAATCAAACAATCACACAATCACACAATCACACAATCACACAATCACACAATCACACAATCACACAATCACACAATCACACAAACATCAATCACACAATCACGGTCACACAATCACACATTCACACAATCACACAATCACACAATCACTCAATCACAAAATCACACAATCACACAATCACACAATCACACAATCACACAATCTTACAATCACACACTCACACAGTCACACAATCACACAATCACAATCACACAATCACAAAATCACGATCACACAATCACGATCACACAATCACGGTCACACCATCACGGTCACACAACCACACAATCGCACAATCACACAATCACACGATCACACAATCACACAATCACGGAATCACAATCACGCAATCACAATCACGCATTCACACATTCACGGTCACACTATCACGGTCACACAATCACGGTCACACAATCACGGTCACGCAACCACGGTCACACAATCACGGTCACACAATCACGGTCACACAATCACGGTCACACAATCACGGTCACTCAATCACGGTCACTCAATCACGTTCACTCAATCACGGACCCACAATCACGATCACACAATCACGATCACACAATCACGATGACACAATCACGGTCACACAATCACGGTCACACAATCGGTCACACAATCACGGTCACACAATCATGGTCACACAATCACACAGTCTCTCAATCACACAGTCACACAATCACACAGTCACACAATCACACAATCACACAATCACACAATCACAAAATCACACAATCACACAATCACACAATCACACAATCACTCAATCACACAATCACACAATCATACAATCACACAATCACACAATCACGCAATCACACAATCACACAATCACACAGTCACACAATCACACAATCACACAATCACACAATCACACAATCACACAATCACACAACCACACAATCACACAATGACACAATCACACAATCACACACTCACACAATCACACAGTCACAATCACACAACCACAATCACACAATCACAATCACACAATCACAATCACACAATCACACAAGCACACAACCACACAATCACACCATCACACAATCACACAATCACACAATCACCCAATCACGCAATCACAATCACGCAATCACAATCACGCAATCGCAATCACGCAATCACACATTCACGGTCACACTATCGCGGTCACACAATCACGGTCACACAATCACGGTCACTCAATCACGGACCCACAATCACGATCACACAATCACGATCACACAATCACGGTCACACAATCACACAATCACACAATCACACAATCACACAATCACACAATCACACAATCACACAATCGCACAACCACACAATCACACAATCACACAATCACACAATCACAATTACACAATCACACAATCACACAATCACACAATCGCACAATCACACAATCACACAATCACACAAGTATACAATCACACAATCACACAAATATACAATCACACAAGCACACAATCACACAATCACTCAATCACACAATCACACAATCACACACTCACACAATCACACAATCACACAATCACACAATCACACAATCACGCAATCACACAATCACACAATCACACAACCACACAATCACACAATCACACAATCACACAATCACACAATCACACACTCACACAATCACACACTCACAATCACACAATCACAATCACACAACCACAATCACACAATCACAATCACACAATCACAATCACAATCACACAATCACACAATCACACAATCACACAATCACATAATCACACAATCACAAAATCACACAATCACACAATCACACAATCACACAACCACACAATCACACAATCACACCATCGCACAATCAGACAATCACACACTCACACAATCACACAATCACACAGTCACACAATCACACAGTCACACAATCACACAGTCACAAGCACGCAATCGCACAATCACGATCACACAATCACAATCGCACAGTCACAATTACACAATCACACAATCACACAATCACACAATCACACAATCACACAATCACACAATCACACAATCACACAATCACACAATCACACAATCACCTAATCACACCATCACACAATCACACAATCACACAATCACACAATCACACAATCACACAATCACACAATCACGCAATCACAATCACGCAATCGCAATCACGCAATCACACAATCACACAATCACACAATCACACAACCACACAATCACACAATGACACAATCACACAATCACACACACACACAATCACACAGTCACAATCACACAATCACAATCACACAATCACAATCACACAATCACAATCACAATCACACAAGCACACAAACACACAATCTCACAATCACACAATCACACAATCACAATCGCACAATCACAATTACACAATCACACAATCACACAATCACACAATCACACAATCACACAATCACACAATCACACAATCACACAATCACACAATCACACAATCACACAATCACACAATCACACAATCACACAATCACCTAATCACACAATCACACAATCTCACAACCACACAATCACACAAGCACACAATCACTCAATCACACAATCACACACTCACACAATCAACCAGTCACAATCACACAATCACAATCACACAATCACAATCACACAATCACAATCACACAATCACAATCACACAATCACAATCACACAACCACAATCACACAATCACAATCACACAATCACAATCGCACAATCACAATTACACAATCACACAATCACACAATCACACAATCACACAATCACACAATCACACAATCACACAATCACACAATCACACAATCACACAATCACACAATCACACAAGCACACAATCACACAATCACACAATCACACAATCACACAATCACACAATCACACAATCACACAATCACACAATCACACAATCACACAATCACACAATCACACAATCACCTAATCACACCATCACACAATCACACAATCACACAATCACACAATCACGCAATCACAATCACGCAATCGCAATCACGCAATCACAATCACGCAATCACACATTCACGGTCACACTAACACGATCACACAATCACGATCACACAATCACGGTCACACAGTCACGGTCACACAACCACACAATCACACAATCACACAATCACACAATCACACAATCACACAATCACACAATCACAATCACACAATCACAATCACACAATCACAATCACACAATCACAATCACACAATCACAATCACACAATCACACAATAACCTAATCACACAATCACACAATCTCACAACCACACAATCACACAAGCACACAATCACTCAATTACACAATCACACACTCACACAATCACACAGTCACAATCACACAATCACAATCACACAATCACAATCACACAATCACAATCACACAATCACAATCACACAATCACAATCACACAATCACAATCACACAATCACAATCACACAATCACAATCACACAATCACAATCACACAATCACAATCACACAATCACAATCACACAATCACAATCACACAATCACAATCACACAATCACAATCACACAATCACAATCTCACAATCACAATCACAATCACACAAGCACACAAACACACAATCTCACAATCACACAATCACACAATCACACAATCACACAATCACACAATCACAATCGCACAATCACAATTACACAATCACACAATCACACAATCACACAATCACACAATCACACAATCACACAATCACACAATCACACAATCACACAATCACACAATCACACAATCACACAATCACACAATCACACAATCACACAATCACACAATCACACAATCACACAATCACACAATCACACAATCACACAATCACACAATCACACAATCACACAATCACACAATCACACAATCACACAATCACACAATCACACAATCACACAATCACACAATCACACAATCACACAATCACACAATCACACAATCACCTAATCACACAATCACACAATCTCACAACCACACAATCACACAAGCACACAATCACTCAATCACACAATCACACACTCTCACAATCACACAATCACAATCACACAATCACAATCACACAATCACGATCACACAATCACGATCGCACGACCACACAATCACACAATCACACAATCACACAATCACACAATCACACAATCACACAATCACACAATCACACAATCACCTAATCACACCATCACACAATCACACAATCACACAATCACACAATCACACAATCACACAATCACACAATCACACAATCACACAATCACACAATCACACAATCACACAATCACACAATCACACAATCACACAATCACACAATCACACAATCACACAATCACACATTCACACAATCACACAATCACACAATCACACAATCACACAATCACACAATCACCTAATCACACAATCACACAATCTCACAACCACACAATCACACAAGCACACAATCACTCAATCACACAATCACACACTCTCACAATCACACAGTCACAATCACACAATCACAATCACACAATCACGATCACACAATCACGATCGCACGACCACACAATCACACAATCACACAATCACACAATCACACAATCACACAATCGCACAATCACACAATCACACAATCACACAGTCACAATCCCACAATCACAATCACACAATCACAATCACACAATCACAATCACACAATCACAATCACACAATCACAATCACACAATCACAATCACACAATCACAATCACACAATCACAATCACACAATCACAATCACACAATCACAATCACACAATCACACAATCACACAATCACACAATCACACAATCACACAATCGCACAATCACACAATCACACAATCACACAATCACACAACCACACAATCACACAATGACACAATCACACAATCACACACTCACACAATCACACAGTCACAATCACACAATCACAATCACACAATCACAATCACACAATCACAATCACACAATCACACAAGCACACAACCACACAATCACACCATCACACAATCACACAATCACACAATCACCCAATCACGCAATCACAATCACGCAATCACAATCACGCAATCGCAATCACGCAATCACACATTCACGGTCACACTATCGCGGTCACACAATCACGGTCACACAATCACGGTCACTCAATCACGGACCCACAATCACGATCACACAATCACGATCACACAATCACGGTCACACAATCACACAATCACACAATCACACAATCACACAATCACACAATCACACAATCACACAATCACACAATCGCACAACCACACAATCACACAATCACACAATCACACAATCACAATTACACAATCACACAATCACACAATCACACAATCGCACAATCACACAATCACACAAACACACAAGTATACAATCACACAATCACACAAATATACAATCACACAAGCACACAATCACACAATCACTCAATCACACAATCACACAATCACACACTCACACAATCACACAATCACACAATCACACAATCACACAATCACGCAATCACACAATCACACAATCACACAACCACACAATCACACAATCACACAATCACACAATCACACAATCACACACTCACACAATCACACACTCACAATCACACAATCACAATCACACAACCACAATCACACAATCACAATCACACAATCACAATCACAATCACACAATCACACAATCACACAATCACACAATCACACAATCACACAATCACACAATCACCTAATCACACAATCACACAATCTCACAACCACACAATCACACAAGCACACAATCACTCAATCACGCAATCACACACTCACACAATCACACAGTCACAATCACACAATCACAATCACACAATCACAATCACACAATCACAATCACACAACCACAATCACACAATCACAATCACACAATCACAATCGCACAGTCACAATTACACAATCACACAATCACACAATCACACAATCACACAATCACACAATCACACAATCACACAATCACACAATCACACAATCACCTAATCACACCATCACACAATCACACAATCACACAATCACACAATCACGCAATCACAATCACGCAATCGCAATCACGCAATCACACAATCACACAATCACACAATCACACAACCACACAATCACACAATGACACAATCACACAATCACACACACACACAATCACACAGTCACAATCACACAATCACAATCACACAATCACAATCACACAATCACAATCACAATCACACAAGCACACAAACACACAATCTCACAATCACACAATCACACAATCACACAATCACACAATCACAATCGCACAATCACAATTACACAATCACACAATCACACAATCACACAATCACACAATCACACAATCACACAATCACACAATCACACAATCACACAATCACACAATCACACAATCACACAATCACACAATCACCTAATCACACCATCACACAATCACACAATCACACAATCACACAATCACGCAATCGCAATCACGCAATCGCAATCACGCAATCACAATCACGCAATCACAATCACACAACCACAATCACACAATCACAATCACACAATCACAATCGCACAATCACAATTACACAATCACACAATCACACAATCACACAATCACACAATCACACAATCACACAATCACACAAGCACACAATCACACAATCACACAATCACACAATCACACAATCACACAATCACACAATCACACAATCACACAATCACCTAATCACACCATCACACAATCACACAATCACACAATCACACAATCACGCAATCGCAATCACGCAATCGCAATCACGCAATCACAATCACGCAATCACACATTCACGGTCACACTAACACGATCACACAATCACGATCACACAATCACGGTCACACAGTCACGGTCACACAAACACACAATCACACAATCACACAATCACACAATCACACAATCACACAATCACACAATCACACAATCACATAATCACACAATCACACAATCACACAATCACACAATCACACAATCACACAATCACACAATCACACAATCACACAATCACACAATCACCTAATCACACAATCACACAATCTCACAACCACACAATCACACAAGCACACAATCACTCAATTACACAATCACACACTCACACAATCACACAGTCACAATCACACAATCACAATCACACAATCACAATCACACAATCACAATCACACAATCACAATCACACAATCACAATCACACAATCACAATCACACAATCACAATCACACAATCACAATCACACAATCACAATCACACAATCACAATCTCACAATCACAATCACAATCACACAAGCACACAAACACACAATCTCACAATCACACAATCACACAATCACACAATCACACAATCACACAATCACAATCGCACAATCACAATTACACAATCACACAATCACACAATCACACAATCACACAATCACACAATCACACAATCACGCAATCACACAATCACACAATCACACAATCACACAATCACACAATCACACAATCACACAATCACACAATCACACAATCACACAATCACACAATCACACAATCACACAATCACACAATCACACAATCACACAATCACACAATCACACAATCACACAATCACACAATCACACAATCACACAATCACACAATCACACAATCACACAATCACCTAATCACACCATCACACAATCACACAATCACACAATCACACAATCACACAATCACACAATCACACAATCACACAATCACACAATCACACAATCACACAATCACACAATCACACAATCACACAATCACACAATCACACAATCACACAATCACACAATCACACAATCACACAATCACACAATCACACAATCACACAATCACACAATCACACAATCACACAATCACACAATCACCTAATCACACAATCACACAATCTCACAACCACACAATCACACAAGCACACAATCACTCAATCACACAATCACACACTCTCACAATCACACAGTCACAATCACACAATCACAATCACACAATCACGATCACACAATCACGATCGCACGACCACACAATCACACAATCACACAATCACACAATCACACAATCGCACAATCACACAATCACACAATCACACAGTCACAATCCCACAATCACAATCACACAATCACAATCACACAATCACAATCACACAATCACAATCACACAATCACAATCACACAATCACAATCACACAATCACAATCACACAATCACAATCACACAATCACAATCACACAATCACACAATCACACAATCACACAATCACACAATCACACAATCGCACAATCACACAATCACACAATCACACAATCACACAACCACACAATCACACAATGACACAATCACACAATCACACACTCACACAATCACACAGTCACAATCACAATCACACAATCACAATCACACAATCACAATCACACAATCACAATCACACAATCACACAAGCACACAACCACACAATCACACCATCACACAATCACACAATCACACAATCACCCAATCACGCAATCACAATCACGCAATCACAATCACGCAATCGCAATCACGCAATCACACATTCACGGTCACACTATCGCGGTCACACAATCACGGTCACACAATCACGGTCACTCAATCACGGACCCACAATCACGATCACACAATCACGATCACACAATCACTCAATCACACAATCACACAATCACACACTCACACAATCACACAATCACACAATCACACAATCACACAATCACGCAATCACACAATCACACAATCACACAACCACACAATCACACAATCACACAATCACACAATCACACAATCACACACTCACACAATCACACACTCACAATCACACAATCACAATCACACAACCACAATCACACAACCACAATCACACAATCACAATCACAATCACACAATCACACAATCACACAATCACACAATCACATAATCACACAATCACAAAATCACACAATCACACAATCACACAATCACACAACCACACAATCACACAATCACACCATCGCACAATCAGACAATCACACACTCACACAATCACACAATCACACAGTCACACAATCACACAGTCACAAGCACGCAATCGCACAATCACGATCACACAATCACGATCGCACAACCACACAATCACACAATCACACAATCACACAATCACACAATCACACAATCACACAATCACACAATCACACAATCACACAATCACACAATCACACAATCACACAATCACACACTCACACAATCACACACTCACAATCACACAATCACAATCACACAACCACAATCACACAATCACAATCACACAATCACAATCACAATCACTCAATCACACAATCACACAATCACACAATCACATAATCACACAATCACAAAATCACACAATCACACAATCACACAATCACACAACCACACAATCACACAATCACACCATCGCACGATCAGACAATCACACACTCACACAATCACACAATCACACAGTCACACAATCACACAGTCACAAGCACGCAATCGCACAATCACGATCACACAATCACGATCGCACAACCACACAATCACACAATCACACAATCACACAATCACACAATCACACAATCACACAATCACACAATCACACAATCACCTAATCACACAATCACACAATCTCACAACCACACAATCACACAAGCACACAATCACTCAATCACGCAATCACACACTCACACAATCACACAGTCACAATCACACAATCACAATCACACAATCACAATCACACAATCACAATCACACAACCACAATCACACAATCACAATCACACAATCACAATCGCACAGTCACAATTACACAATCACACAATCACACAATCACACAATCACACAATCACACAATCACACAATCACACAATCACACAATCACACAATCACACAATCACACAATCACCTAATCACACCATCACACAATCACACAATCACACAATCACACAATCACGCAATCACAATCACGCAATCGCAATCACGCAATCACACAATCACACAATCACACAATCACACAACCACACAATCACACAATGACACAATCACACAATCACACACACACACAATCACACAGTCACAATCACACAATCACAATCACACAATCACAATCACACAAGCACACAAACACACAATCTCACAATCACACAATCACACAATCACACAATCACACAATCACAATCGCACAATCACAATTACACAATCACACAATCACACAATCACACAATCACACAATCACACAATCACACAATCACACAATCACACAATCACACAATCACACAATCACACAATCACACAATCACACAATCACACAATCACACAATCACACAATCACCTAATCACACAATCACACAATCTCACAACCACACAATCACACAAGCACACAATCACTCAATCACACAATCACACACTCACACAATCACACAGTCACAATCACACAATCACAATCACACAATCACAATCACACAATCACAATCACACAATCACAATCACACAACCACAATCACACAATCACAATCACACAATCACAATCACACAATCACAATCGCACAATCACAATTACACAATCACACAATCACACAATCACACAATCACACAATCACACAATCACACAATCACACAATCACACAATCACACAATCACACAATCACACAAGCACACAATCACACAATCACACAATCACACAATCACACAATCACACAATCACACAATCACACAATCACACAATCACACAATCACACAATCACACAATCACACAATCACACAATCACACAATCACACAATCACACAATCACCTAATCACACCATCACACAATCACACAATCACACAATCACACAATCACGCAATCACAATCACGCAATCGCAATCACGCAATCACAATCACGCAATCACACATTCACGGTCACACTAACACGATCACACAATCACGATCACACAATCACGGTCACACAGTCACGGTCACACAACCACACAATCACACAATCACACAATCACACAATCACACAATCACACAATCACACAATCACACAATCACATAATCACACAATCACACAATCACACAATCACACAACCACACAATCACACAATCACACATTCACACAATCACACAATCACACAATCACCTAATCACACAATCACACAATCTCACAACCACACAATCACACAAGCACACAATCACTCAATTACACAATCACACACTCACACAATCACACAGTCACAATCACACAATCACAATCACACAATCACAATCACACAATCACAATCACACAATCACAATCACACAATCACAATCACACAATCACAATCACACAATCACAATCACACAATCACAATCACACAATCACAATCTCACAATCACAATCACAATCACACAAGCACACAAACACACAATCTCACAATCACACAATCACACAATCACACAATCACACAATCACACAATCACAATCGCACAATCACAATTACACAATCACACAATCACACAATCACACAATCACACAATCACACAATCACACAATCACACAATCACACAATCACACAATCACACAATCACACAATCACACAATCACACAATCACACAATCACACAATCACACAATCACACAATCACACAATCACACAATCACACAATCACACAATCACCTAATCACACAATCACACAATCTCACAACCACACAATCACACAAGCACACAATCACTCAATCACACAATCACACACTCTCACAATCACACAGTCACAATCACACAGTCACAATCACACAATCACGATCACACAATCACGATCGCACGACCACACAATCACACAATCACACAATCACACAATCACACAATCACACAATCGCACAATCACACAATCGCACAATCACACAGTCACAATCCCACAATCACAATCACACAATCACAATCACACAATCACAATCACACAATCACAATCACACAATCACAATCACACAATCACAATCACACAATCACAATCACACAATCACAATCACACAATCACAATCACACAATCACAATCACACAATCACAATCACACAATCACAATCACACAATCACAATCACACAATCACAATCACACAATCACAATCACACAATCACAATCACACAATCACAATCACACAATCACAATCACACAATCACAATCACACAATCACAATCACACAATCACAATCACACAATCACAATCACACAATCACAATCACACAATCACAATCACACAATCACAATCACACAATCACAATCACACAATCACACAATCACACAATCACACAATCACACAATCGCACAATCACACAATCACACAATCACACAGTCACAATCCCACAATCACAATCACACAATCACAATCACACAATCACACAGTCACAATCACACAGTCACAATCCCACAATCACAATCACACAATCACAATCAAACAATCACAATCACACAATCACAATCACACAATCACAATCACACAATCACAATCACACAATCACAATCACACAATCACACACTCACACAATCACACAGTCACAATCACACAATCACAATCACACAATCACAATCACACAATCACAATCACACAATCACAATCACACAATCACAATCACACAATCACAATCACACAATCACAATCACACAATCACAATCACACAATCACAATCACACAATCACAATCACACAATCACAATCACACAATCACAATCACACAATCACAATCACACAATCACAATC
Organism: Megachile rotundata; assembly: GCF_050947335.1. Lineage (NCBI taxonomy): Eukaryota > Metazoa > Arthropoda > Insecta > Hymenoptera > Megachilidae > Megachile > Megachile rotundata. Next base: position 104,436 of record NW_027473534.1, on the reverse strand, counting down.
ACACAATCACAATCACACAATCACAATCACACAATCACAATCACACAATCACAATCACACAATCACAATCACACAATCACAATCACACAATCACAATCACACAATCACAATCACACAATCACAATCACACAATCACAATCACACAATCACAATCACACAATCACAATCACACAATCACAATCACACAATCACAATCACACAATCACAATCACACAATCACAGTCACACAATCACAGTCACACAATCACAATCACACAATCACAATCACACAATCACAATCACACAATCACAATCACACAATCACAATCACACAATCACAATCACACAATCACAATCACACAATCACAATCACACAATCACAATCACACAATCACAATCACACAATCACAATCACACAATCACAATCACACAACCACACAATCACTCAATCACAAAATCACACACTCACACAATCACACAGTCACAATCACACAATCACACAATCACACAATCACCTAACCACACAATCACACAATCACACAACCACACAATCACACAATCACACAGTCACACAATTACACAATCACACAATCACACAATCCCACAATCACACAATCACACAATCACACAACCACACAATCACACAACCACACAATCACTCAATCACAAAATCACACACTCACACAATCACACAGTCACAATCACACAATCACACAATCACACAATCACCTAACCACACAATCACACAATCACACAACCACACAATCACACAAGCACACAATCACTCAATCAGACAATCACACACTCACACAATCACACAATCACAATCACACAATCACACAATCACACAATCACACAATCACACAATCACACAATCACACAATCACACAATCACACAATCACACAATCACACAATCACACAACCACACAATCACACAATGACACAATCACACAATCACACACTCACACAATCACACAGTCACAATCACACAATCACAATCACACAATCACAATCACACAATCACAATCACACAATCACACAAGCACACAACCACACAATCACACCATCACACAATCACACAATCACACAATCACCCAATCACGCAATCACAATCACGCAATCACAATCACGCAATCGCAATCACGCAATCACACATTCACGGTCACACTATCGCGGTCACACAATCACGGTCACACAATCACGGTCACTCAATCACGGACCCACAATCACGATCACACAATCACGATCACACAATCACGGTCACACAATCACACAATCACACAATCACACAATCACACAATCACACAATCACACAATCACACAATCACACAATCACACAATCGCACAACCACACAATCACACAATCACACAATCACACAATCACAATTACACAATCACACAATCACACAATCACACAATCGCACAATCACACAATCACACAATCACACAAGTATACAATCACACAATCACACAAATATACAATCACACAAGCACACAATCACACAATCACTCAATCACACAATCACACAATCACACACTCACACAATCACACAATCACACAATCACACAATCACACAATCACGCAATCACACAATCACACAATCACACAACCACACAATCACACAATCACACAATCACACACTCACACAATCACACAGTCACAATCACACAATCACAATCACACAACCACAATCACACAATCACAATCACACAATCACAATCACAATCACACAATCACACAATCACACAATCACACAATCACATAATCACACAATCACAAAATCACACAATCACACAATCACACAACCACACAATCACACAATCACACCATCGCACAATCAGACAATCACACACTCACACAATCACACAATCACACAATCACACACAATCACACAGTCACAAGCACGCAATCGCACAATCACGATCACACAATCACGATCACACAATCACGATCGCACAACCACACAATCACACAATCACACAATCACACAATCACACAATCACACAATCACACAATCACCTAATCACACAATCACACAATCTCACAACCACACAATCACACAAGCACACAATCACTCAATCACGCAATCACACACTCACACAATCACACAGTCACAATCACACAATCACAATCACACAATCACAATCACACAATCACAATCACACAACCACAATCACACAATCACAATCACACAATCACAATCGCACAGTCACAATTACACAATCACACAATCACACAATCACACAATCACACAATCACACAATCACACAATCACACAATCACACAATCACACAATCACACAATCACACAATCACACAATCACCTAATCACACCATCACACAATCACACAATCACACAATCACACAATCACGCAATCACAATCACGCAATCGCAATCACGCAATCACACAATCACACAATCACACAATCACACAACCACACAATCACACAATGACACAATCACACAATCACACACACACACAATCACACAGTCACAATCACACAATCACAATCACACAATCACAATCACACAATCACGATCACACAATCACGATCGCACGACCACACAATCACACAATCACACAATCACACAATCACACAATCACACAATCACACAATCACACAATCACACAATCACACAATCACACAATCACACAATCACACAATCACACAATCACACAATCACACAATCACCTAATCACACCATCACACAATCACACAATCACACAATCACACAATCACACAATCACACAATCACACAATCACACAATCACACAATCACACAATCACACAATCACACAATCACACAATCACACAATCACACAATCACACAATCACACAATCACCTAATCACACAATCACACAATCTCACAACCACACAATCACACAAGCACACAATCACTCAATCACACAATCACACACTCTCACAATCACACAGTCACAATCACACAATCACACAATCACACAATCACACGATCACACAATCACACAATCACACAATCACACAAGCACACAATCACACAATCACACAATCACACAATCACACAATCACACAATCACACAATCACACAATCACACAATCACACAATCACACAATCACCTAATCACACCATCACACAATCACACAATCACGCAATCACAATCACGCAATCGCAATCACGCAATCACACAATCACACAATCACACAATCACACAACCACACAATCACACAATGACACAATCACACAATCACACACACACACAATCACACAGTCACAATCACACAATCACAATCACACAATCACAATCACACAATCACGATCACACAATCACGATCGCACGACCACACAATCACACAATCACACAATCACACAATCACACAATCACACAATCACACAATCACACAATCACACAATCACACAATCACACAATCACACAATCACACAATCACACAATCACCTAATCACACCATCACACAATCACACAATCACACAATCACACAATCACACAATCACACAATCACACAATCACACAATCACACAATCACACAATCACACAATCACACAATCACACAATCACACAATCACACAATCACACAATCACACAATCACACAATCACACAATCACCTAATCACACAATCACACAATCTCACAACCACACAATCACACAAGCACACAATCACTCAATCACACAATCACACACTCTCACAATCACACAGTCACAATCACACAATCACACAATCACACAATCACACAATCACACAATCACACAATCACACAATCACACAAGCACACAATCACACAATCACACAATCACACAATCACACAATCACACAATCACACAATCACACAATCACACAATCACACAATCACACAATCACACAATCACCTAATCACACCATCACACAATCACACAATCACACAATCACACAATCACGCAATCGCAATCACGCAATCGCAATCACGCAATCACAATCACGCAATCACACATTCACGGTCACACTAACACGATCACACAATCACGATCACACAATCACGGTCACACAGTCACGGTCACACAAACACACAATCACACAATCACACAATCACACAATCACACAATCACACAATCACACAATCACACAATCACATAATCACACAATCACACAATCACACAATCACACAATCACACAATCACACAATCACACACTCACACAATCACACAGTCACAATCACACAATCACACAATCACACAATCACCTAACCACACAATCACACAATCACACAACCACACAATCACACAATCACACAGTCACACAATTACACAATCACACAATCACACAATCCCACAATCACACAATCACACAATCACACAACCACACAATCACACAACCACACAATCACTCAATCACAAAATCACACACTCACACAATCACACAGTCACAATCACACAATCACACAATCACACAATCACCTAACCACACAATCACACAATCACACAACCACACAATCACACAAGCACACAATCACTCAATCAGACAATCACACACTCACACAATCACACAATCACAATCACACAATCACACAATCACACAATCACACAATCACACAATCACACAATCACACAATCACACAATCACACAATCACACAACCACACAATCACACAATGACACAATCACACAATCACACACTCACACAATCACACAGTCACAATCACACAATCACAATCACACAATCACAATCACACAATCACAATCACACAATCACACAAGCACACAACCACACAATCACACCATCACACAATCACACAATCACACAATCACCCAATCACGCAATCACAATCACGCAATCACAATCACGCTATCGCAATCACGCAATCACACATTCACGGTCACACTATCGCGGTCACACAATCACGGTCACACAATCACGGTCACTCAATCACGGACCCACAATCACGATCACACAATCACGATCACACAATCACGGTCACACAATCACACAATCACACAATCACACAATCACACAATCACACAATCACACAATCACACAATCACACAATCACACAATCGCACAACCACACAATCACACAATCACACAATCACACAATCACAATTACACAATCACACAATCACACAATCACACAATCGCACAATCACACAATCACACAATCACACAAGTATACAATCACACAATCACACAAATATACAATCACACAAGCACACAATCACACAATCACTCAATCACACAATCACACAATCACACACTCACACAATCACACAATCACACAATCACACAATCACACAATCACGCAATCACACAATCACACAATCACACAACCACACAATCACACAATCACACAATCACACACTCACACAATCACACAGTCACAATCACACAATCACAATCACACAACCACAATCACACAATCACAATCACACAATCACAATCACAATCACACAATCACACAATCACACAATCACACAATCACATAATCACACAATCACAAAATCACACAATCACACAATCACACAATCACACAACCACACAATCACACAATCACACCATCGCACAATCAGACAATCACACACTCACACAATCACACAATCACACAATCACACACAATCACACAGTCACAAGCACGCAATCGCACAATCACGATCACACAATCACGATCACACAATCACGATCGCACAACCACACAATCACACAATCACACAATCACACAATCACACAATCACACAATCACACAATCACCTAATCACACAATCACACAATCTCACAACCACACAATCACACAAGCACACAATCACTCAATCACGCAATCACACACTCACACAATCACACAGTCACAATCACACAATCACAATCACACAATCACAATCACACAATCACAATCACACAACCACAATCACACAATCACAATCACACAATCACAATCGCACAGTCACAATTACACAATCACACAATCACACAATCACACAATCACACAATCACACAATCACACAATCACACAATCACACAATCACACAATCACACAATCACCTAATCACACCATCACACAATCACACAATCACACAATCACACAATCACGCAATCACAATCACGCAATCGCAATCACGCAATCACACAATCACACAATCACACAATCACACAACCACACAATCACACAATGACACAATCACACAATCACACACACACACAATCACACAGTCACAATCACACAATCACAATCACACAATCACAATCACACAATCACAATCACACAATCACGATCACACAATCACGATCGCACGACCACACAATCACACAATCACACAATCACACAATCACACAATCACACAATCACACAATCACACAATCACACAATCACACAATCACACAATCACACAATCACACAATCACACAATCACCTAATCACACCATCACACAATCACACAATCACACAATCACACAATCACACAATCACACAATCACACAATCACACAATCACACAATCACACAATCACACAATCACACAATCACACAATCACACAATCACACAATCACACAATCACACAATCACACAATCACACAATCACACAATCACCTAATCACACAATCACGCAATCTCACAACCACACAATCACACAAGCACACAATCACTCAATCACACAATCACACACTCTCACAATCACACAGTCACAATCACACAATCACACAATCACACAATCACACAATCACACAATCACACAATCACACAAGCACACAATCACACAATCACACAATCACACAATCACACAATCACACAATCACACAATCACACAATCACACAATCACACAATCACACAATCACACAATCACCTAATCACACCATCACACAATCACACAATCACACAATCACGCAATCGCAATCACGCAATCGCAATCACGCAATCACAATCACGCAATCACACATTCACGGTCACACTAACACGATCACACAATCACGATCACACAATCACGGTCACACAGTCACGGTCACACAAACACACAATCACACAATCACACAATCACACAATCACACAATCACACAATCACACAATCACACAATCACACAATCACATAATCACACAATCACACAATCACACAGTCACACAATCACACAATCACACAATCACACAATCACACAATCACACAATCACACAATCACACAATCACACAATCACACAATCACCTAATCACACAATCACACAATCTCACAACCACACAATCACACAAGCACACAATCACTCAATTACACAATCACACACTCACACAATCACACAGTCACAATCACACAATCACAATCACACAATCACAATCACACAATCACAATCACACAATCACAATCACACAATCACAATCACACAATCACAATCACACAATCACAATCACACAATCACAATCACACAATCACAATCACACAATCACAATCACACAATCACAATCTCACAATCACAATCACAATCACACAAGCACACAAACACACAATCTCACAATCACACAATCACACAATCACACAATCACACAATCACACAATCACAATCGCACAATCACAATTACACAATCACACAATCACACAATCACACAATCACACAATCACACAATCACACAATCACACAATCACACAATCACACAATCACACAATCACACAATCACACAATCACACAATCACACAATCACACAATCACACAATCACACAATCACACAATCACACAATCACACAATCACACAATCACACAATCACACAATCACGCAATCACACAATCACACAATCACACAATCACACAATCACACAATCACCTAATCACACAATCACACAATCTCACAACCACACAATCACACAAGCACACAATCACTCAATCACACAATCACACACTCTCACAATCACACAGTCACAATCACACAATCACAATCACACAATCACGATCACACAATCACGATCGCACGACCACACAATCACACAATCACACAATCACACAATCACACAATCACACAATCGCACAATCACACAATCACACAATCACACAGTCACAATCCCACAATCACAATCACACAATCACAATCACACAATCACAATCACACAATCACAATCACACAATCACAATCACACAATCACAATCACACAATCACAATCACACAATCACAATCACACAATCACAATCACACAATCACAATCACACAATCACAATCACACAATCACAATCACACAATCACAATCACACAATCACAATCACACAATCACAATCACACAATCACAATCACACAATCACAATCACACAATCACACAATCACACAATCACACAATCACACAATCGCACAATCACACAATCACACAATCACACAGTCACAATCCCACAATCACAATCACACAATCACACAGTCACAATCACACAGTCACAATCCCACAATCACAATCACACAATCACAATCAAACAATCACAATCACACAATCACAATCACACAATCACAATCACACAATCACACACTCACACAATCACACAGTCACAATCACACAATCACAATCACACAATCACAATCACACAATCACAATCACACAATCACAATCACACAATCACAATCACACAATCACAATCACACAATCACAATCACACAATCACAATCACACAATCACAATCACACAATCACAATCACACAATCACAATCACACAATCACAATCACACAATCACAATCACACAATCACAATCACACAATCACAATCACACAATCACAATCACACAATCACAATCACACAATCACAATCACACAATCACAATCACACAATCACAATCACACAATCACAATCACACAATCACAATCACACAATCACAATCACACAATCACAATCACACAATCACAATCACACAATCACAATCACACAATCACAATCACACAATCACAATCACACAATCACAATCACACAATCACAATCACACAATCACAATCACACAATCACAATCACACAATCACAATCACACAATCACAATCACACAATCACAATCACACAATCACAATCACACAATCACAATCACACAATCACAATCACACAATCACAATCACACAATCACAATCACACAATCACAATCACACAATCACAATCACACAATCACAATCACACAATCACAATCACACAATCACAATCACACAATCACAATCACACAATCACAATCACACAATCACAATCACACAATCACAATCACACAATCACAATCACACAATCACAATCACACAATCACAATCACACAATCACAATCACACAATCACAATCACACAATCACAATCACACAATCACAATCACACAATCACAATCACACAATCACAATCACACAATCACAATCACACAATCACAATCACACAATCACAATCACACAATCACAATCACACAATCACAATCACACAATCACAATCACACAATCACAATCACACAATCACAATCACACAATCACAATCACACAATCACAATCACACAATCACAATCACACAATCACAATCACACAATCACAATCACACAATCACAATCACACAATCACAATCACACAATCACAATCACACAATCACAATCACACAATCACAATCACACAATCACAATCACACAATCACAATCACACAATCACAATCACACAATCACAATCACACAATCACAATCACACAATCACAATCACACAATCACAATCACACAATCACAATCACACAATCACAATCACACAATCACAATCACACAATCACAATCACACAATCACAATCACACAATCACAATCACACAATCACAATCACACAATCACAATCACACAATCACAATCACACAATCACAATCACACAATCACAATCACACAATCACAATCACACAATCACAATCACACAATCACAATCACACAATCACAATCACACAATCACAATCACACAATCACAATCACACAATCACAATCACACAATCACAATCACACAATCACAATCACACAATCACAATCACACAATCACAATCACACAATCACAATCACACAATCACAATCACACAATCACAATCACACAATCACAATCACACAATCACAATCACACAATCACAATCACACAATCACAATCACACAATCACAATCACACAATCACAATCACACAATCACAATCACACAATCACAATCACACAATCACAATCACACAATCACAATCACACAATCACAATCACACAATCACAATCACACAATCACAATCACACAATCACAATCACACAATCACAATCACACAATCACAATCACACAATCACAATCACACAATCACAATCACACAATCACAATCACACAATCACAATCACACAATCACAATCACACAATCACAATCACACAATCACAATCACACAATCACAATCACACAATCACAATCACACAATCACAATCACACAATCACAATCACACAATCACAATCACACAATCACAATCACACAATCACAATCACACAATCGCACAATCACACAATCACACAATCACACAATCACACAATCACACAGTCACACAGTACACACAATCACAACCACACAATCACAATCACACAATCGCACAATCACACAATCGCACAATCACACAATCACACAATCACACAGTCACACAATCACACAGTCACACAATCACACAATCACACAATCACAAAATCACACAACCACAAAATCACACAACCACAAAATCACACAATCACACAATCACACAATCACACAATCACACAATCACACAATCACACAATCACCTAACCACACAATCACACAATCACACAACCACACAATCACACAAGCACACAATCACTCAATCAGACAATCACACACTCACACAATCACACAATCACACAATCACACAACCACACAATCACACAATCGCACAATCACAATTACACAATCACACAATCACACAATCACACAATCACACAATCACACAATCACAATCACACAATCACACAATCACACAATCACACAATCACACAATCACACAATCACACAATCACACAATCACGCATTCACAATCACGCAATCACAATCACGCAATCACACAATCACGGTCACACTATCACGGTCACACAATCACGGTCACACAATCACGGTCACACAATCACGGTCATACTATCACGGCCACACAATCACGGTCAGACAATCACGGTCACACAATCACGGTCACTCAATCACGGTCACCCAATCACGGTCACTAAATCACGATCACACAATCACGATGACACAATCACTGTCACACAATCACGGTCATACAATCATGGTCACACAATCACACAGTCACTCAATCACACAGTCACACAATCACACAGTCACACAATCACTCAGTCACACAATCACACAATCACACAATCGCACAATCACACAATCGCACAATCACACAATCACACAATCACACAATCACACAATCACAGAATCATACAATCACACAATCACACAATCACACAATCACACAATCACACAATCACACAGTCACACAATCACACAATCACTCAATCACACAATCACACTATCATACAATCACACAATCACAATCACACAATCACAATTACACAATCACAATTACACAATCACAATTACACAACCACAATTACACAATCACAATTACACAATCACACACTCACACAATCACACAATCACACAATCACAATCACACAATGACAATCACACAATCACAATCACACGATCACAATCCCACAATCACAATCACACAATCACAATCACACAATCACAATCACACAATCACACAGTCACGCAATCACACAGTCACAATCACGCAATTTGAACAATCACGATCACACAATCACGATCACACAATCACGATCGCACAACCACACAATCACACAATCACACAATCACACACTCACACAATCACACAGTCACAATCACACAGTCACAATCACACAATCACAATCACACAATCACACAATCACACAATCACACAATCACACACTCACACAATCACACAGTCACAATGACACAATCACAATCACACAATCACAATGACACAATCACAAACGCACAATCACACAGTCACACAATCACACAGTCACACAATCACACAGTCACACAATCACACATACACAAAATCACGATCACACAATCACACAATCACACAATCACACAATCGCACAATCACACAATCACACAATCACACAGTCACAATCCCACAATCACAATCACACAATCACAATCACACAATCACAATCACACAATCACAATCACACAATCACACAGTCACAATCCCACAATCACAATCACACAATCACAATCACACAATCACAATCACACAATCACAATCACACAATCACACAGTCACACAATCACACAATCTCACAATCACACAATCACACAATCACAGAACCACACAATCACACAATCACACAATCACACACTCACACAATCACACAGTCACAATCACACAATCACAATCACACAATCACAATCACACAATCACAATCACACAATCACAATCACACAATCACAATCACACAATCACAATCACACAATCACAATCACACAATCACAATCACACAATCACACAATCACACAATCACACAATCACACAATCACACAATCACACAATCACGCATTCACAGTCACGCAATCACAATCACGCAATCACACAATCACGGTCACACTATCACGGTCACACAATCACGGTCACACAATCACGGTCACACAATCACGGTCACACAATCACGGTCATACAATCACGGCCACACAATCACGGTCAGACAATCACGATCACACAATCACGGTCACTCAATCACGGTCACCCAATCACGGTCACTAAATCACGATCACACAATCACGATGACACAATCACTGTCACACAATCACGGTCACACAATCATGGTCACACAAACACACAGTCACTCAATCACACAGTCACACAATCACACAGTCACACAATCACTCAGTCACACAATCACACAATCACACAATCACACAATCACACAATCGCACAATCACACAATCACACAATCACACAATCACACAATCACAGAATCATACAATCACACAATCACACAATCACACAATCACACAATCACACAATCACACAATCACACAATCACACAATCACACAATCACACAATCACACAATCACACAATCACACAATCACTCAATCACACAATCACACTATCATACAATCACAAAATCTCAATCACACAATCACAATTACACAATCACAATTACACAATCACACACTCACACAATCACACAATCACAATCACACAAGGACAATCACACAATCACAATCACACAATCACAATCCCACAATCACAATCACACAATCACAATCACACAATCACAATCACGAAATCACACAGTCACGCAATCACACAGTCACAATCACGCAATTTGAACAATCACGATCACACAATCACGATCACACAATCACGATCGCACAACCACACAATCACACAATCACACAATCACACAATCACACACTCACACAATCACACAGTCACAATCACACAGTCACAATCACACAATCACAATCACACAATCACACAATCACACAATCACACAATCACACACTCACACAATCACACAGTCACAATGACACAATCACAATCACACAATCACAATGACACAATCACAAACGCACAATCACACAGTCACACAATCACACAGTCACACAATAACACATACACAAAATCACGATCACACAATCACGCAACCACACAATCACGATCACACAATCACGATCACACAATCACGATCGCACGACCACACAATCACACAATCACACAATCACACAATCACACAATCACACAATCACACAATCGCACAATCACACAATCACACAATCACACAGTCACAATCCCACAATCACAATCACACAATCACAATCACACAATCACAATCACACAATCACAATCACACAATCACAATCACACAATCACAATCACACAATCACACAGTCACAATCCCACAATCACAATCACACAATCACAATCACACAATCACAATCACACAATCACAATCACACAATCACACAGTCACACAATCACACAATCTCACAATCACACAATCACAGAACCACACAATCACACAATCACACAATCACACACTCACACAATCACACAGTCACAATCACACAATCACAATCACACAATCACAATCACACAATCACAATCACACAATCACAATCACACAATCACAATCACACAATCACACAATCACACAATCACACAATCAAACAATCACACAATCACACAATCAGGCAATCACACAATCACACAATCACACAATCACACAATCACGATCAAACAATCACGATCACACAATCACGATCACACAATCACGGTCACACAATCACGGTCACAAAATCACGGTCACTCAATCACGGACCCACCATCACGATCACACAATCACGATCACACAATCACGATCACACAATCACGGTCACACAATCACGGAAACACAATCGGTCACACAATCACGGTCACACAATCATGGTCACACAATCACACAGTCTCTCAATCACACAGTCACACAATCACACCGTCACACAATCACTCAGTCACATAATCACACAATCACACAATCACACAATCACACAATCACACAATCACACAATCACACAATCACCCAATCACACAATCACACAATCACACAATCACACAATCACACAGTCACACAATCACACAGTCACACAATCACACAATCACACAATCACACAATCACACAATCTCACAATCACACAATCACACAATCACACAATCACACAATCACACAATCACACAATCACACAATCGCACAATCACAATTACACAATCACACAATCACACAATCACACAATCACACACTCACACAATCACACAGTCACAATCACACAATCACACAATCACACAATCACACAATCACACAACCACAAAATCACACAACCACACAATCACACAATCACACACTCACACAATCACACAGTCACAATCACACAATCACAATCACACAATCACAATCACACAACCACAATCACACAATCACACAATCACACAATCACACAATCACACAATCACACAATCACACAATCACTCAATCACACAATCACACTATCATACAATCACACAATCACAATCACACAATCACAATTACACAATCACAATTACACAATCACAATTACACAATCACAATTACACAATCACAATTACACAATCACAATTACACAATAACAATTACACAATCACACACTCACACAATCACACAATCACAATCACACAATGACAATCACACAATCACAATCACACAATCACAATCCCACAATCACAATCACACAATCACAATCACACAATCACAATCACACAATCACACAGTCACGCAATCACACAGTCACAATCACGCAATTTGGACAATCACGATCACACAATCACGATCACACAATCACGATCGCACAACCACACAATCACACAATCACACAATCACACACTCACACAATCACACAGTCACAATCACACAGTCACAATCACACAATCACAATCACACAATCACACAATCACGATCACACAATCACGATCACACAATCACGGTCACACAATCACGGTCACACAACCAGACAATCACACAATCACACAATCACACGATCACACAATCACGGAATCACAATCACGCAATCACAATCACGCATTCACACATTCACGGTCACACTATCACGGTCACACAATCACGGTCACACAATCACGGTCACACAACCACGGTCACACAATCACGGTCACACAATCACGGTCACACAATCACGGTCACACAATCACGGTCACTCAATCACGGTCACTCAATCACGGACCCACAATCACGATCACACAATCACGATCACACAATCACGATGACACAATCACGGTCACACAATCACGGTCACACAATCGGTCACACAATCACGGTCACACAATCATGGTCACACAATCACACAGTCTCTCAATCACACAGTCACACAATCACACAGTCACACAGTCACTCAGTCACACAATCACACAATCACACAATCACACAATCACACAATCACACAATCACAATCACACAATCGCAATCACACAATCACAATCACACAATCACACAATCACACAATCACACAATCAAACAATCACACAATCACACAATCACACAATCACACAATCAAACAATCACACAATCACACAATCACACAATCACACAATCACACAATCACGGTCACACAATCACACATTCACAAAATCACACAATCACACAATCACACAATCACGATCACACAATCACGATCACACAATCACAATCACACAATCACAATCACACAATCACAATCCCACAATCACAATCACACAATCACAATCACACAATCACAATCACACAATCACACAGTCACGCAATCACACAGTCACAATCACGCAATTTGAACAATCACGATCACACAATCACGATCACACAATCACGATCGCACAACCACACAATCACACAATCACACAATCACACACTCACACAATCACACAGTCACAATCACACAGTCACAATCACACAATCACAATCACACAATCACACAATCACGATCACACAATCACGATCACACAATCACGGTCACACAATCACGGTCACACAACCAGACAATCACACAATCACACAATCACACAATCACACAATCACACAATCAAACAATCACACAATCACACAATCACACAATCACACAATCACACAATCACGGTCACACAATCACACATTCACAAAATCACACAATCACACAATCACACAATCACGATCACACAATCACGATCACACAATCACAATCACACAATCACAATCCCACAATCACAATCACACAATCACAATCACACAATCACAATCACACAATCACACAGTCACGCAATCACACAGTCACAATCACGCAATTTGAACAATCACGATCACACAATCACGATCACACAATCACGATCGCACAACCACACAATCACACAATCACACAATCACACACTCACACAATCACACAGTCACAATCACACAGTCACAATCACACAATCACAATCACACAATCACACAATCACGATCACACAATCACGATCACACAATCACGGTCACACAATCACGGTCACACAACCAGACAATCACACAATCACACAATCACACGATCACACAATCACACAATCACACAATCACAATCACACAATCACAATCACACAATCACAATCACACAATCACAATCACACAATCACAATCACACAATCACAATCACACAATCACAATCACACAATCACAATCACACAATCACAATCACACAATCACAATCACACAATCACAATCACACAATCACAATCACACAATCACAATCACACAATCACAATCACACAATCACAATCACACAATCACAATCACACAATCACAATCACACAATCACAATCACACAATCACAATCACACAATCACAATCACACAATCACAATCACACAATCACAATCACACAATCACAATCACACAATCACAATCACACAATCACAATCACACAATCACAATCACACAATCACAATCACACAATCACAATCACACAATCACAATCACACAATCACAATCACACAATCACAATCACACAATCACAATCACACAATCACAATCACACAATCACAATCACACAATCACAATCACACAATCACAATCACACAATCACAATCACACAATCACACAATCACACAATCACACAATCACACAATCGCACAATCACACAATCACACAATCACACAGTCACAATCCCACAATCACAATCACACAATCACAATCACACAATCACAATCACACAGTCACAATCCCACAATCACAATCACACAATCACAATCAAACAATCACAATCACACAATCACAATCACACAATCACAATCACACAATCACACACTCACACAATCACACAGTCACAATCACCCAATCACAATCACACAATCACAATCACACAATCACACAATCACAATCACACAATCACAATCACACAATCACAATCACACAATCACAATCACACAATCACAATCACACAATCACAATCACACAATCACAATCACACAATCACAATCACACAATCACAATCACACAATCACAATCACACAATCACAATCACACAATCACAATCACACAATCACAATCACACAATCACAATCACACAATCACAATCACACAATCACAATCACACAATCACAATCACACAATCACAATCACACAATCACAATCACACAATCACAATCACACAATCACAATCACACAATCACAATCACACAATCACAATCACACAATCACAATCACACAATCACAATCACACAATCACAATCACACAATCACAATCACACAATCACAATCACACAATCACAATCACACAATCACAATCACACAATCACAATCACACAATCACAATCACACAATCACAATCACACAATCACAATCACACAATCACAA
Source organism: Megachile rotundata (assembly GCF_050947335.1). NCBI lineage: Eukaryota > Metazoa > Arthropoda > Insecta > Hymenoptera > Megachilidae > Megachile > Megachile rotundata. The sequence continues at coordinate 86,114 of NW_027473534.1, read as the reverse complement.
TCACACAATCACAATCACACAATCACAATCACACAATCACAATCACACAATCACAATCACACAATCACAATCACACAATCACAATCACACAATCACAATCACACAATCACAATCACACAATCACAATCACACAATCACAATCACACAATCACAATCACACAATCACAATCACACAATCACAATCACACAATCACAATCACACAATCACAATCACACAATCACAATCACACAATCACAATCACACAATCACAATCACACAATCACAATCACACAATCACAATCACACAATCACAATCACACAATCACAATCACACAATCACAATCACACAATCACAATCACACAATCACAATCACACAATCACAATCACACAATCACAATCACACAATCACAATCACACAATCACAATCACACAATCACAATCACACAATCACAATCACACAATCACAATCACACAATCACAATCACACAATCACAATCACACAATCACAATCACACAATCACAATCACACAATCACAATCACACAATCACAATCACACAATCACAATCACACAATCACAATCACACAATCACAATCACACAATCACAATCACACAATCACAATCACACAATCACAATCACACAATCACAATCACACAATCACAATCACACAATCACAATCACACAATCACAATCACACAATCACAATCACACAATCACAATCACACAATCACAATCACACAATCACAATCACACAATCACAATCACACAATCACAATCACACAATCACAATCACACAATCACAATCACACAATCACAATCACACAATCACAATCACACAATCACAATCACACAATCACAATCACACAATCACAATCACACAATCACAATCACACAATCACAATCACACAATCACAATCACACAATCACAATCACACAATCACAATCACACAATCACAATCACACAATCACAATCACACAATCACAATCACACAATCACAATCACACAATCACAATCACACAATCACAATCACACAATCACAATCACACAATCACAATCACACAATCACAATCACACAATCACAATCACACAATCACAATCACACAATCACAATCACACAATCACAATCACACAATCACAATCACACAATCACAATCACACAATCACAATCACACAATCACAATCACACAATCACAATCACACAATCACAATCACACAATCACAATCACACAATCACAATCACACAATCACAATCACACAATCACAATCACACAATCACAATCACACAATCACAATCACACAATCACAATCACACAATCACAATCACACAATCACAATCACACAATCACAATCACACAATCACAATCACACAATCACAATCACACAATCACAATCACACAATCACAATCACACAATCACAATCACACAATCACAATCACACAATCACAATCACACAATCACAATCACACAATCACAATCACACAATCACAATCACACAATCACAATCACACAATCACAATCACACAATCACAATCACAGAATCACAATCACACAATCACAATCACACAATCACAATCACACAATCACAATCACACAATCACACAATCACACAATCAAACAATCACACAATCACACAATCACACAAACATCAATCACACAATCACGGTCACACAATCACACATTCACACAATCACACAATCACACAATCACTCAATCACAAAATCACACAATCACACAATCACACAATCACACAATCACACAATCACACAATCACACAATCACACAATCTCACAATCACACACTCACACAGTCACACAATCACACAATCACAATCACACAATCACAAAATCACGATCACACAATCACGATCACACAATCACGGTCACACCATCACGGTCACACAACCACACAATCACACAATCACACAATCACACGATCACACAATCACACAATCACGGAATCACAATCACGCAATCACAATCACGCATTCACACATTCACGGTCACACTATCACGGTCACACAATCACGGTCACACAATCACGGTCACGCAACCACGGTCACACAATCACGGTCACACAATCACGGTCACACAATCACGGTCACACAATCACGGTCACTCAATCACGGTCACTCAATCACGTTCACTCAATCACGGACCCACAATCACGATCACACAATCACGATCACACAATCACGATGACACAATCACGGTCACACAATCACGGTCACACAATCACAATCACACAATCGCACAATCACACAATCACACAATCACACAATAACACAGTCACACAGCACACACAATCACAATCACACAATCACAATCACACAATCGCACAATCACACAATCACACAATCACACAATCACACAATCACACAATCACACAATCACACAGTCACACAGTACACACAATCACAATCACACAATCACAATCACACAATCGCACAATCACACAATCGCACAATCACACAATCACACAATCACACAGTCACACAATCACACAGTCACACAATCACACAATCACACAATCACAAAATCACACAACCACAAAATCACACAACCACAAAATCACACAACCACACAATCACACAATCACACACTCACACAATCACACAGTCACAATCACACAATCACAATCACACAACCACAATCACACAACCACAATCACACAATCACACAATCACACAATCACACAATCACACAATCACACAATCACACAATCACACAACCACACAATCACACAATCACACAATCACACAATCGCAATCACACAATCGCAATCACACAATCACAATCACACAATCGCAATCACACAATCGCAATCACACAATCGCAATCACACAATCACAATCACACAATCACAATCACACAATCACAATCACACAATCACAATCACACAATCACAATCACACAATCACAATCACACAATCACAATCACACAATCACAATCACACAATCACAATCACACAATCACAATCACACAATCACAATCACACAATCACAATCACACAATCACAATCACACAATCACAATCACACAATCACAATCACACAATCACAATCACACAATCACAATCACACAATCACAATCACACAATCACAATCACACAATCACAATCACACAATCACAATCACACAATCACAATCACACAATCACAATCACACAATCACAATCACACAATCACAATCACACAATCACAATCACACAATCACAATCACACAATCACAATCACACAATCACAATCACACAATCACAATCACACAATCACAATCACACAATCACAATCACACAACCACAATCACACAATCACACAGTCACACAATCACACAGTCACACAATTACACAATCACACAATCACACAATCCCACAATCACACAATCACACAATCACACAACCACACAATCACACAACCACACAATCACTCAATCACAAAATCACACACTCACACAATCACACAGTCACAATCACACAATCACACAATCACACAATCACCTAACCACACAATCACACAATCACACAACCACACAATCACACAAGCACACAATCACTCAATCAGACAATCACACACTCACACAATCACACAATCACACAATCACACAACCACACAATCACACAATCACACAATCACACAATCACACAATCACACAGTCACACAATCACACAATCACACAATCACACAATCACACAATCACACAATCACACAATCTCACAAACACACAATCACACAATCACACAATCACACAATCACACAATCACACAATCACACAATCGCACAATCACAATTACACAATCACACAATCACACAATCACACAATCACACACTCACACAATCACACAGTCACAATCACACAATCACACAATCACACAACCACAAAATCACACAACCACACAATCACACAATCACACACTCACACAATCACACAGTCACAATCACACAATCACAATCACACAATCACAATCACACAACCACAATCACACAATCACACAATCACACAATCACACAATCACACAATCACACAATCACACAATCACACAATCACACAATCACACAATCACACAATCACACAATCACACAATCACACAATCACACAATCACACAATCACGCATTCACAATCACGCAATCACAATCACGCAATCACACAATCACGGTCACACTATCACGGTCACACAATCACGGTCACACAATCACGGTCACACAATCACGGTCATACAATCACGGCCACACAATCACGGTCAGACAATCACGGTCACACAATCACGGTCACTCAATCACGGTCACCCAATCACGGTCACTAAATCACGATCACACAATCACGATGACTCAATCACTGTCACACAATCACGGTCACACAATCATGGTCACACAATCACACAGTCACTCAATCACACAGTCACACAGTCACACAATCACACAGTCACACAATCACTCAGTCACACAATCACACAATCACACAATCGCACAATCACACAATCGCACAATCACACAATCACACAATCACACAATCACACAATCACAGAATCATACAATCACACAATCACACAATCACACAATCACACAATCACACAATCACACAGTCACACAACCACACAATCACTCAATCACACAATCACACTATCATACAATCACACAATCACAATCACACAATCACAATTACACAATCACAATTACACAATCACAATTACACAATCACAATTACACAATCACAATTACACAATCACAATTACACAATCACACACTCACACAATCACACAATCACAATCACACAATGACAATCACACAATCACAATCACACGATCACAATCCCACAATCACAATCACACAATCACAATCACACAATCACAATCACACAATCACACAGTCACGCAATCACACAGTCACAATCACGCAATTTGAACATTCACGATCACACAATCACACACTCACACAATCACACAGTCACAATCACACAGTCACAATCACACAATCACAATCACACAATCACACAATCACACAATCACACAATCACACACTCACACAATCACACAGTCACAATGACACAATCACAATCACACAATCACAATGACACAATCACAAACGCACAATCACACAGTCACACAATCACACAGTCACACAATCACACAGTCACACAATCACACATACACAAAATCACGATCACACAATCACACAATCACACAATCACACAATCGCACAATCACACAATCACACAATCACACAGTCACAATCCCACAATCACAATCACACAATCACAATCACACAATCACAATCACACAATCACAATCACACAATCACAATCACACAATCACACAGTCACAATCCCACAATCACAATCACACAATCACAATCACACAATCACAATCACACAATCACAATCACACAATCACACAGTCACACAATCACACAATCTCACAATCACACAATCACACAATCACAGAACCACACAATCACACAATCACACAATCACACACTCACACAATCACACAGTCACAATCACACAATCACAATCACACAATCACAATCACACAATCACAATCACACAATCACAATCACACAATCACAATCACACAATCACAATCACACAATCACAATCACACAATCACACAATCACACAATCACACAATCACACAATCACACAATCACACAATCACGCATTCACAATCACGCAATCACAATCACGCAATCACACAATCACGGTCACACTATCACGGCCACACAATCACGGTCACACAATCACGGTCACACAATCACGGTCACACAATCACGGTCATACAATCACGGCCACACAATCACGGTCAGACAATCACGGTCACACAATCACGGTCACTCAATCACGGTCACCCAATCACGGTCACTAAATCACGATCACACAATCACGATGACACAATCACTGTCACACAATCACGGTCACACAATCATGGTCACACAAACACACAGTCACTCAATCACACAGTCACACAATCACACAGTCACACAATCACTCAGTCACACAATCACACAATCACACAATCACACAATCACACAATCACACAATCGCACAATCACACAATCACACAATCACACAATCACACAATCACAGAATCATACAATCACACAATCACACAATCACACAATCACACAATCACACAATCACACAATCACACAATCACACAATCACACAATCACACAATCACACAATCACACAATCACACAATCACTCAATCACACAATCACACTATCATACAATCACAAAATCTCAATCACACAATCACAATTACACAATCACAATTACACAATCACACACTCACACAATCACACAATCACAATCACACAAGGACAATCACACAATCACAATCACACAATCACAATCCCACAATCACAATCACACAATCACAATCACACAATCACAATCACACAATCACACAGTCACGCAATCACACAGTCACAATCACGCAATTTGAACAATCACGATCACACAATCACGATCACACAATCACGATCGCACAACCACACAATCACACAATCACACAATCACACAATCACACACTCACACAATCACACAGTCACAATCACACAGTCACAATCACACAATCACAATCACACAATCACACAATCACACAATCACACAATCACACACTCACACAATCACACAGTCACAATGACACAATCACAATCACACAATCACAATGACACAATCACAAACGCACAATCACACAGTCACACAATCACACAGTCACACAATAACACATACACAAAATCACGATCACACAATCACGCAACCACACAATCACGATCACACAATCACGATCACACAATCACGATCGCACGACCACACAATCACACAATCACACAATCACACAATCACACAATATTACAATCACACAATCGCACAATCACACAATCACACAATCACACAGTCACAATCCCACAATCACAATCACACAATCACAATCACACAATCACAATCACACAATCACAATCACACAATCACAATCACACAATCACACAGTCACAATCCCACAATCACAATCACACAATCACAATCACACAATCACAATCACACAATCACACAGTCACACAATCACACAATCTCACAATCACACAATCACAGAACCACACAATCACACAATCACACAATCACACACTCACACAATCACACAGTCACAATCACACAATCACAATCACACAATCACAATCACACAATCACAATCACACAATCACAATCACACAATCACAATCACACAATCACAATCACACAATCACACAATCACACAATCACACAATCACACAATCACACAATCACACAATCAGACAATCACACAATCACACAATCACACAATCACACAATCACGATCAAACAATCACGATCACACAATCACGATCACACAATCACGGTCACACAATCACGGTCACAAAATCACGGTCACTCAATCACGGACCCACCATCACGATCACACAATCACGATCACACAATCACGATCACACAATCACGGTCACACAATCACGGAAACACAATCGGTCACACAATCACGGTCACACAATCATGGTCACACAATCACACAGTCTCTCAATCACACAGTCACACAATCACACCGCCACACAATCACTCAGTCACATAATCACACAATCACACAATCACACAATCACACAATCACACAATCACACAATCACACAATCACCCAATCACACAATCGCACAATCACACAATCACACAATCACACAATCACACAGTCACACAATCACACAATCACACAATCACACAATCACACAATCACACAATCACACAATCTCACAATCACACAATCACACAATCACACAATCACACAATCACACAATCACACAATCACACAATCGCACAATCACAATTACACAATGACACAATCACACAATCACACACTCACACAATCACACAGTCACAATCACACAATCACACAATCACACAATCACACAATCACACAACCACAAAATCACACAACCACACAATCACACAATCACACACTCACACAATCACACAGTCACAATCACACAATCACAATCACACAATCACAATCACACAACCACAATCACACAATCACACAATCACACAATCACACAATCACACAATCACACAATCACACAATCACACAATCACTCAATCACACAATCACACTATCATACAATCACACAATCACAATCACACAATCACAATTACACAATCACAATTACACAATCACAATTACACAATCACAATTACACAATCACAATTACACAATCACAATTACACAATCACACACTCACACAATCACACAATCACAATCACACAATGACAATCACACAATCACAATCACACAATCACAATCCCACAATCACAATCACACAATCACAATCACACAATCACACAGTCACGCAATCTCACAGTCACAATCACGCAATTTGGACAATCACGATCACACAATCACGATCACACAATCACGATCGCACAACCACACAATCACACAATCACACAATCACACACTCACAAAATCACACAGTCACAATCACACAGTCACAATCACACAATCACAATCACACAATCACACAATCACGATCACACAATCACGATCACACAATCACGGTCACACAATCACGGTCACACAACCAGACAATCACACAATCACACAATCACACGATCACACAATCACGGAATCACAATCACGCAATCACAATCACGCATTCACACATTCACGGTCACACTATCACGGTCACACAATCACGGTCACACAATCACGGTCACACAACCACGGTCACACAATCACGGTCACACAATCACGGTCACACAATCACGGTCACACAATCACGGTCACTCAATCACGGTCACTCAATCACGGACCCACAATCACGATCACACAATCACGATCACACAATCACGATGACACAATCACGGTCACACAATCACGGTCACACAATCGGTCACACAATCACGGTCACACAATCATGGTCACACAATCACACAGTCTCTCAATCACACAGTCACACAATCACACAGTCACACAATCACTCAGTCACACAATCACACAATCACACAATCACACAATCACACAATCACACAATCACAATCACACAATCACAATCACACAATCACAATCACACAATCACACAATCACACAATCACACAATCAAACAATCACACAATCACACAATCACACAGTCACACAATCAAACAATCACACAATCACACAATCACACAATCACACAATCACACAATCACGGTCACACAATCACACATTCACAAAATCACACAATCACACAATCACACAATCACGATCACACAATCACGATCACACAATCACAATCACACAATCACAATCCCACAATCACAATCACACAATCACAATCACACAATCACAATCACACAATCACAATCACACAATCACACAGTCACGCAATCACACAGTCACAATCACGCAATTTGAACAATCACGATCACACAATCACGATCACACAATCACGATCGCACAACCACACAATCACACAATCACACAATCACACAATCACACACTCACACAATCACACAGTCACAATCACACAGTCACAATCACACAATCACAATCACACAATCACACAATCACACAATCACACAATCACACACTCACACAATCACACAGTCACAATGACACAATCACAATCACACAATCACAATGACACAATCACAAACGCACAATCACACAGTCACACAATCACACAGTCACACAATAACACATACACAAAATCACGATCACACAATCACGCAACCACACAATCACGATCACACAATCACGATCACACAATCACGATCGCACGACCACACAATCACACAATCACACAATCACACAATCACACAATATTACAATCACACAATCGCACAATCACACAATCACACAATCACACAGTCACAATCCCACAATCACAATCACACAATCACAATCACACAATCACAATCACACAATCACAATCACACAATCACAATCACACAATCACACAGTCACAATCCCACAATCACAATCACACAATCACAATCACACAATCACAATCACACAATCACAATCACACAATCACACAGTCACACAATCACACAATCTCACAATCACACAATCACAGAACCACACAATCACACAATCACACAATCACACACTCACACAATCACACAGTCACAATCACACAATCACAATCACACAATCACAATCACACAATCACAATCACACAATCACAATCACACAATCACAATCACACAATCACAATCACACAATCACAATCACACAATCACACAATCACACAATCACACAATCACACAATCACACAATCACACAATCACACAATCAGACAATCACACAATCACACAATCACACAATCACACAATCACGATCAAACAATCACGATCACACAATCACGATCACACAATCACGGTCACACAATCACGGTCACAAAATCACGGTCACTCAATCACGGACCCACCATCACGATCACACAATCACGATCACACAATCACGATCACACAATCACGGTCACACAATCACGGAAACACAATCGGTCACACAATCACGGTCACACAATCATGGTCACACAATCACACAGTCTCTCAATCACACAGTCACACAATCACACCGCCACACAATCACTCAGTCACATAATCACACAATCACACAATCACACAATCACACAATCACACAATCACACAATCACACAATCACCCAATCACACAATCACACAATCACACAATCACACAATCACACAATCACACAGTCACACAATCACACAATCACACAATCACACAATCACACAATCACACAATCACACAATCTCACAATCACACAATCACACAATCACACAATCACACAATCACACAATCACACAATCACACAATCGCACAATCACAATTACACAATGACACAATCACACAATCACACACTCACACAATCACACAGTCACAATCACACAATCACACAATCACACAACCACACAATCACACAACCACAAAATCACACAACCACACAATCACACAATCACACACTCACACAATCACACAGTCACAATCACACAATCACAATCACACAATCACAATCACACAACCACAATCACACAATCACACAATCACACAATCACACAATCACACAATCACACAATCACACAATCACACAATCACTCAATCACACAATCACACTATCATACAATCACACAATCACAATCACACAATCACAATTACACAATCACAATTACACAATCACAATTACACAATCACAATTACACAATCACAATTACACAATCACAATTACACAATCACACACTCACACAATCACACAATCACAATCACACAATGACAATCACACAATCACAATCACACAATCACAATCCCACAATCACAATCACACAATCACAATCACACAATCACACAGTCACGCAATCTCACAGTCACAATCACGCAATTTGGACAATCACGATCACACAATCACGATCACACAATCACGATCGCACAACCACACAATCACACAATCACACAATCACACACTCACAAAATCACACAGTCACAATCACACAGTCACAATCACACAATCACACAATCACGATCACACAATCACGATCACACAATCACGGTCACACAATCACGGTCACACAACCAGACAATCACACAATCACACAATCACACGATCACACAATCACGGAATCACAATCACGCAATCACAATCACGCATTCACACATTCACGGTCACACTATCACGGTCACACAATCACGGTCACACAATCACGGTCACACAACCACGGTCACACAATCACGGTCACACAATCACGGTCACACAATCACGGTCACACAATCACGGTCACTCAATCACGGTCACTCAATCACGGACCCACAATCACGATCACACAATCACGATCACACAATCACGATGACACAATCACGGTCACACAATCACGGTCACACAATCGGTCACACAATCACGGTCACACAATCATGGTCACACAATCACACAGTCTCTCAATCACACAGTCACACAATCACACAGTCACACAATCACTCAGTCACACAATCACACAATCACACAATCACACAATCACACAATCACACAATCACAATCACACAATCACAATCACACAATCACAATCACACAATCACACAATCACACAATCACACAATCAAACAATCACACAATCACACAATCACACAGTCACACAATCAAACAATCACACAATCACACAATCACACAATCACACAATCACACAATCACGGTCACACAATCACACATTCACAAAATCACACAATCACACAATCACACAATCACGATCACACAATCACGATCACACAATCACAATCACACAATCACAATCCCACAATCACAATCACACAATCACAATCACACAATCACAATCACACAATCACAATCACACAATCACACAGTCACGCAATCACACAGTCACAATCACGCAATTTGAACAATCACGATCACACAATCACGATCACACAATCACGATCGCACAACCACACAATCACACAATCACACAATCACACACTCACACAATCACACAGTCACAATCACACAATCACAATCACACAATCACACAATCACGATCACACAATCACGATCACACAATCACGGTCACACAATCACGGTCACACAACCAGACAATCACACAATCACACAATCACACGATCACACAATCACACAATCACACAATCACAATCACACAATCACAATCACACAATCACAATCACACAATCACAATCACACAATCACAATCACACAATCACAATCACACAATCACAATCACACAATCACAATCACACAATCACAATCACACAATCACAATCACACAATCACAATCACACAATCACAATCACACAATCACAATCACACAATCACAATCACACAATCACAATCACACAATCACAATCACACAATCACAATCACACAATCACAATCACACAATCACAATCACACAATCACAATCACACAATCACAATCACACAATCACAATCACACAATCACAATCACACAATCACAATCACACAATCACAATCACACAATCACAATCACACAATCACAATCACACAATCACAATCACACAATCACACAATCACACAATCGCACAATCACACAATCGCACAATCACACAATCACACAATCACACAGTCACAATCCCACAATCACAATCACACAATCACAATCACACAATCACACAGTCACAATCACACAGTCACAATCCCACAATCACAATCACACAATCACAATCAAACAATCACAATCACACAATCACAATCACACAATCACAATCACACAATCACACACTCACACAATCACACAGTCACAATCACACAATCACAATCACACAATCACAATCACACAATCACAATCACACAATCACAATCACACAATCACAATCACACAATCACAATCACACAATCACAATCACACAATCACAATCACACAATCACAATCACACAATCACAATCACACAATCACAATCACACAATCACAATCACACAATCACAATCACACAATCACAATCACACAATCACAATCACACAATCACAATCACACAATCACAATCACACAATCACAATCACACAATCACAATCACACAATCACAATCACACAATCACAATCACACAATCACAATCACACAATCACAATCACACAATCACAATCACACAATCACAATCACACAATCACAATCACACAATCACAATCACACAATCACAATCACACAATCACAATCACACAATCACAATCACACAATCACAATCACACAATCACAATCACACAATCACAATCACACAATCACAATCACACAATCACAATCACACAATCACAATCACACAATCACAATCACACAATCACAATCACACAATCACAATCACACAATCACAATCACACAATCACAATCACACAATCACAATCACACAATCACAATCACACAATCACAATCACACAATCACAATCACACAATCACAATCACACAATCACAATCACACAATCACAATCACACAATCACAATCACACAATCACAATCACACAATCACAATCACACAATCACAATCACACAATCACAATCACACAATCACAATCACACAATCACAATCACACAATCACAATCACACAATCACAATCACACAATCACAATCACACAATCACAATCACACAATCACAATCACACAATCACAATCACACAATCACAATCACACAATCACAATCACACAATCACAATCACACAATCACAATCACACAATCACAATCACACAATCACAATCACACAATCACAATCACACAATCACAATCACACAATCACAATCACACAATCACACAATCACACAATCACACAATCACACAATCACACAATCACACAATCACACGACCACACAATCACACGATCACACAATCACACAATCACACAATCTCGCAATCACACAATCTCGCAATCACACAATCGCGCAATCACACAATCACACAATCACACAATCACACAATCACACAATCACACAATCACACAGTCACACAGTACACACAATCACAATCACACAATCACAATCACACAATCGCACAATCACACAATCGCACAATCACACAATCACACAATCACACAGTCACACAATCACACAGTCACACAATCACACAATCACACAATCACAAAATCACACAACCACAAAATCACACAACCACAAAATCACACAACCACACAATCACACAATCACACACTCACACAATCACACAGTCACAATCACACAATCACAATCACACAACCACAATCACACAATCACACACTCACACAATCACACAGTCACAATCACACAATCACAATCACACAATCACAATCACACAATCACAATCACACAATCACAATCACACAATCACAATCACACAATCACACAATCACACGATCACACGATCACACAATCACACGATCACACGATCACACGATCACACAATCACACAATCACGGAATCACAATCACGCAATCACAATCACGCATTCACAGATTCACGGTCACACTATCACGGTCACACAATCACGGTCACACAACCACACAATCACACAATCACACAATCACACAATCAAAAAATCACACAATCACACAATCACACAATCACACAATCACACAATCACACAATCACACAATCACACAATCACACAATCACACAATAACCTAATCACACAATCACACAATCTCACAACCACACAATCACACAAGCACACAATCACTCAATTACACAATCACACACTCACACAATCACACAGTCACAATCACACAATCACAATCACACAATCACAATCACAATCACACAATCACAATCACACAATCACAATCACACAATCACAATCACACAATCACAATCACACAATCACAATCACACAATCACAATCACACAATCACAATCACACAATCACAATCACACAATCACAATCACACAATCACAATCACACAATCACACAATCACAATCACACAATCACAATCACACAATCACAATCACACAATCACAATCACACAATCACAATCACACAATCACAATCACACAATCACACAATCACACAATCACACAATCACGGTCACACAATCACACATTCACAAAATCACACAATCACACAATCACACAATCACGATCACACAATCACGATCACACAATCACAATCACACAATCACAATCCCACAATCACAATCACACAATCACAATCACACAATCACAATCACACAATCACAATCACACAATCACACAGTCACGCAATCACACAGTCACAATCACGCAATTTGAACAATCACGATCACACAATCACGATCACACAATCACGATCGCACAACCACACAATCACACAATCACACAATCACACACTCACACAATCACACAGTCACAATCACACAATCACAATCACAAAATCACACAATCACGATCACACAATCACGATCACACAATCACGGTCACACAATCACGGTCACACAACCAGACAATCACACAATCACACAATCACACGATCACACAATCACACAATCACACAATCACAATCACACAATCACAATCACACAATCACAATCACACAATCACAATCACACAATCACAATCACACAATCACAATCACACAATCACAATCACACAATCACAATCACACAATCACAATCACACAATCACAATCACACAATCACAATCACACAATCACAATCACACAATCACAATCACACAATCACAATCACACAATCACAATCACACAATCACAATCACACAATCACAATCACACAATCACAATCACACAATCACAATCACACAATCACAATCACACAATCACAATCACACAATCACAATCACACAATCACAATCACACAATCACAATCACACAATCACAATCACACAATCACAATCACACAATCACAATCACACAATCACAATCACACAATCACAATCACACAATCACAATCACACAATCACAATCACACAATCACACAATCACACAATCACACAATCACACAATCGCACAATCACACAATCACACAATCACACAGTCACAATCCCACAATCACACAATCACAATCACACAATCACAATCACACAATCACACAATCACAATCACACAATCACAATCACACAATCACAATCACACAATCACAATCACACAATCACAATCACACAATCACAATCACACAATCACAATCACACAATCACAATCACACAATCACAATCACACAATCACAATCACACAATCACAATCACACAATCACAATCACACAATCACAATCACACAATCACAATCACACAATCACAATCACACAATCACAATCACACAATCACAATCACACAATCACAATCACACAATCACAATCACACAATCACAATCACACAATCACAATCACACAATCACAATCACACAATCACAATCACACAATCACAATCACACAATCACAATCACACAATCACAATCACACAATCACAATCACACAATCACAATCACACAATCACAATCACACAATCACAATCACACAATCACAATCACACAATCACAATCACACAATCACAATCACACAATCACAATCACACAATCACAATCACACAATCACAATCACACAATCACAATCACACAATCACAATCACACAATCACAATCACACAATCACAATCACACAATCACAATCACACAATCACAATCACACAATCACAATCACACAATCACAATCACACAATCACAATCACACAATCACAATCACACAATCACAATCACACAATCACAATCACACAATCACAATCACACAATCACAATCACACAATCACAATCACACAATCACAATCACACAATCACAATCACACAATCACAATCACACAATCACAATCACACAATCACAATCACACAATCACAATCACACAATCACAATCACACAATCACAATCACACAATCACAATCACACAATCACACAATCACACAATCACACGACCACACAATCACACAATCACACAATCACACAATCACACAATCACACAATCTCGCAATCACACAATCGCGCAATCACACAATCACACAATCACACAATCACACAATCACACAATCACACAATCACACAGTCACACAGTACACACAATCACAATCACACAATCACAATCACACAATCACAATCACACAATCACAATCACACAATCACAATCACACAATCACAATCACACAATCACAATCACACAATCACAATCACACAATCACAATCACACAATCACAATCACACAATCACACAATCACACAATCACACAGTCACACAATCACACAGTCACACAATCACACAATCACACAATCACAAAATCACACAACCACAAAATCACACAACCACAAAATCACACAACCACACAATCACACAATCACACACTCACACAATCACACAGTCACAATCACACAATCACAATCACACAACCACAATCACACAATCACACACTCACACAATCACACAGTCACAATCACACAATCACAATCACACAATCACAATCACACAATCACAATCACACAATCACAATCACACAATCACAATCACACAATCACACAATCACACGATCACACGATCACACAATCACACGATCACACGATCACACGATCACACAATCACACAATCACGGAATCACAATCACGCAATCACAATCACGCATTCACAGATTCACGGTCACACTATCACGGTCACACAATCACGGTCACACAACCACACAATCACACAATCACACAATCACACAATCAAAAAATCACACAATCACACAATCACACAATCACACAATCACACAATCACACAATCACACAATCACACAATCACACAATCACACAATAACCTAATCACACAATCACACAATCTCACAACCACACAATCACACAAGCACACAATCACTCAATTACACAATCACACACTCACACAATCACACAGTCACAATCACACAATCACAATCACACAATCACAATCACAATCACACAATCACAATCACACAATCACAATCACACAATCACAATCACACAATCACAATCACACAATCACAATCACACAATCACAATCACACAATCACAATCACACAATCACAATCACACAATCACAATCACACAATCACAATCACACAATCACACAATCACAATCACACAATCACAATCACACAATCACAATCACACAATCACAATCACATAATCACAATCACACAATCACAATCACACAATCACAATCACACAATCACAATCACACAATCACAATCACACAATCACAATCACACAATCACAATCACACAATCACAATCACACAATCACAATCATACAATCACAATCACACAATCACAATCACACAATCACAATCACACAATCACAATCACACAATCACAATCACACAATCACAATCACACAATCACAATCACACAATCACAATCACACAATCACACAATCACACAATCAAACAATCACACAATCACACAATCACACAATCACACAATCACACAATCACACAATCACACAATCACACAAACATCAATCACACAATCACGGTCACACAATCACACATTCACACAATCACACAATCACACAATCACTCAATCACAAAATCACACAATCACACAATCACACAATCACACAATCACACAATCACACAATCACACAATCACACAATCTCACAATCACACACTCACACAGTCACACAATCACACAATCACAATCACACAATCACAAAATCACGATCACACAATCACGATCACACAATCACGGTCACACCATCACGGTCACACAACCACACAATCACACAATCACACAATCACACGATCACACAATCACACAATCACGGAATCACAATCACGCAATCACAATCACGCATTCACACATTCACGGTCACACTATCACGGTCACACAATCACGGTCACACAATCACGGTCACGCAACCACGGTCACACAATCACGGTCACACAATCACGGTCACACAATCACGGTCACACAATCACGGTCACTCAATCACGGTCACTCAATCACGTTCACTCAATCACGGACCCACAATCACGATCACACAATCACGATCACACAATCACGATGACACAATCACGGTCACACAATCACGGTCACACAATCACGGTCACACAATCGGTCACACAATCACGGTCACACAATCATGGTCACACAATCACACAGTCTCTCAATCCCACAGTCACACAATCACACAGTCGCACAATCACACAATCACACAATCACACAATCACAAAATCACACAATCACACAATCACACAATCACACAATCACTCAATCACACAATCACACAATCATACAATCACACAATCACACAATCACACAATTACACAATCACACAATCACACAATCACACAATCACACAATCACACAATCACACAATCACACAATCACACAATCACACAATCACACAACCACACAATCACACAATGACACAATCACACAATCACACACTCACACAATCACACAGTCACAATCACACAATCACAATCACACAATCACAATCACACAATCACAATCACACAATCACACAAGCACACAACCACACAATCACACCATCACACAATCACACAATCACACAATCACCCAATCACGCAATCACAATCACGCAATCACAATCACGCAATCGCAATCACGCAATCACACATTCACGGTCACACTATCGCGGTCACACAATCACGGTCACACAATCACGGTCACTCAATCACGGACCCACAATCACGATCACACAATCACGATCACACAATCACGGTCACACAATCACACAATCACACAATCACACAATCACACAATCACACAATCACACAATCACACAATCACACAATCACACAATCGCACAATCACACAATCACACACTCACACAATCACACAGTCACAATCACACAATCACAATCACACAACCACAATCACACAATCACAATCACAAAATCACACAATCACAAAATCACGATCACACAATCACGATCACACAATCACGGTCACACCATCACGGTCACACAACCACACAATCACACAATCACACAATCACACGATCACACAATCACACAATCACGGAATCACAATCACGCAATCACAATCACGCATTCACACATTCACGGTCACACTATCACGGTCACACAATCACGGTCACACAATCACGGTCACACAACCACGGTCACACAATCGCGGTCACACAATCACGGTCACACAATCACGGTCACACAATCACGGTCACACAATCACGGTCACACAATCACGGTCACTCAATCACGGTCACTCAATCACGTTCACTCAATCACGGACCCACAATCACGATCACACAATCACGATCACACAATCACGATGACACAATCACGGTCACACAATCACGGTCACACAATCGGTCACACAATCACGGTCACACAATCATGGTCACACAATCACACAGTCTCTCAATCACACAGTCACACAATCACACAGTCACACAATCACTCAGTCACACAATCACACAATCACACAATCACACAATCACACAATCACACAATCACACAATCACAATCACACAATCACAATCACACAATCACACAATCACACAATCAAATAATCACACAATCACACAATCACACAATCACACAATCACGGTCACACAATCACACATTCACACAATCACACAATCACTCAATCACAAAATCACACAATCACACAATCACACAATCACACAATCACACAGTCACACAATCACACAATCACAATCACGCAATCACACAATCACGATCACACAATCACGATCACACAATCACGGTCACACATCCACACAATCACACAATCACACAATCACACAATCACACAATCACACAATCACACAATCACACAATCACACAATCACACAATCACACAATCACACAATCACACAATCACACAATCACACAATCACACAATCACACAATCACACACTCACACAATCACACAGTCACAATCACACAATCACAATCACACAACCACAATCACACAATCACAATCACACAATCACAATCACAATCACACAATCACACAATCACACAATCACACAATAACACAATCACATAGCCACACAATCACACAATCACACAGTCACAATCACACAATCACACAGTCACACAATCACACAGTCACAAGCACGCAATCGCACAATCACGATCACACAATCACGATCACACAATCACGATCACACAATCACGATCAGACAATCACGATCACACAATCACGATCGCACAACCACACAATCACACAATCACACAGCCACACAATCACACAATCACACAATCGCACAATCAGACAATCACACACTCACACAATCACACAGTCACAATCACTCAATCTCACAGTCACAAGCACGCAATCGCACAATCACGATCACACAATCACGATCACACAATCACGATCAGACAATCACGATCACACAATCACGATCGCACAACCACACAATCACACAATCACACAATCACACAATCACAATTACACAATCACACAATCACACAATCACGCAATCGCACAATCACACAATCACACAATCACACAATCACACAATCACCTAATCACACAATCACACAATCTCACAACCACACAATCACACAAGCACACAATCACTCAATCACGCAATCACACACTCACACAATCACACAGTCACAATCGCACAATCACAATCACACAATCACAATCACACAATCACAATCACACAACCACAATCACACAATCACAATCACACAATCACAATCGCACAGTCACAACTACACAATCACACAATCACACAATCACACAATCACACAATCACACAATCACACAGTCACACAATCACACAATCACACAATCACACAATCACACAATCACCTAATCACAACATCACACAATCACACAATCACACAATCACACAATCACGCAATCACAATCACGCAATCGCAATCACGCAATCACACAATCACACAATCACACAACCACACAATCACACAATGACACAATCACACAATCACACACACACACAATCACACAGTCACAATCACACAATCACAATCACACAACCACAATCACACAATCACAATCACAATCACACAAGCACACAAACACACAATCTCACAATCACACAATCACACAATCACACAATCACACAATCACAATCGCACAATCACAATTACACAATCACACAATCACACAATCACACAATCACACAATCACACAATCACCTAATCACACAATCACACAATCTCACAACCACACAATCACACAAGCACACAATCACTCAATCACACAATCACACACTCACACAATCACACAGTCACAATCACACAATCACAATCACACAATCACAATCACACAATCACAATCACACAATCACAATCACACAATCACAATCACACAATCACAATCACACAATCACAATCACACAATCACAATCACACAATCACAATCACACAATCACAATCACACAATCACAATCACACAATCACAATCACACAATCACAATCACACAATCACAATCACACAATCACAATCACACAATCACAATCACACAATCACAATCACACAATCACAATCACACAATCACAATCACACAATCACAATCACACAATCACAATCACACAATCACAATCACACAATCACAATCACACAATCACAATCACACAATCACAATCACACAATCACAATCACACAATCACAATCACAGAATCACAATCACACAATCACAATCACACAATCACAATCACACAATAACAATCACACAATCACAATCACACAATCACAATCACACAATCACAATCACACAATCACAATCACACAATCACAATCACACAATCACAATCACACAATCACAATCACACAATCACAATCACACAATCACAATCACACAATCACAATCACACAAACACAATCACACAATCACAATCACACAATCACAATCACACAATCACAATCACACAATCACAATCACACAATCACAATCACACAATCACAATCACGCAATCACAATCACACAATCACAATCACACAATCACAATCACACAATCACAATCACACAATCACAATCACACAATCACAATCACACAATCACAATCACACAATCACAATCACACAATCACAATCACACAATCACAATCACACAATCACAATCACACAATCACAATCACACAATCACAATCACACAATCACAATCACACAATCACAATCACACAATCACAATCACACAATCACAATCACACAATCACAATCACACAATCACAATCACACAATCACAATCACACAATCACAATCACACAATCACAATCACACAATCACAATCACACAATCACAATCACACAATCACAATCACACAATCACAATCACACAATCACAATCACACAATCACACAATCACACGATCACACAATCACACAATCACGGAATCACAATCACGCAATCACAATCACGCATTCACACATTCACGGTCACACTATCACGGTCACACAATCACGGTCACACAATCACGGTCACACAACCACGGTCACACAATCGCGGTCACACAATCACGGTCACACAATCACGGTCACACAATCACGGTCACACAATCACGGTCACACAATCACGGTCACTCAATCACGGTCACTCAATCACGTTCACTCAATCACGGACCCACAATCACGATCACACAATCACGATCACACAATCACGATGACACAATCACGGTCACACAATCACGGTCACACAATCGGTCACACAATCACGGTCACACAATCATGGTCACACAATCACACAGTCTCTCAATCACACAGTCACACAATCACACAGTCACACAATCACTCAGTCACACAATCACACAATCACACAATCACACAATCACACAATCACACAATCACACAATCACAATCACACAATCACAATCACACAATCACACAATCACACAATCAAATAATCACACAATCACACAATCACACAATCACACAATCACGGTCACACAATCACACATTCACACAATCACACAATCACTCAATCACAAAATCACACAATCACACAATCACACAATCACACAATCACACAGTCACACAATCACACAATCACAATCACGCAATCACACAATCACGATCACACAATCACGATCACACAATCACGGTCACACATCCACACAATCACACAATCACACAATCACACAATCACACAATCACACAATCACACAATCACACAATCACACAATCACACAATCACACAATCACACAATCACACAATCACACAATCACACAATCACACAATCACACAATCACACACTCACACAATCACACAGTCACAATCACACAATCACAATCACACAACCACAATCACACAATCACAATCACACAATCACAATCACAATCACACAATCACACAATCACACAATCACACAATAACACAATCACATAGCCACACAATCACACAATCACACAGTCACAATCACACAATCACACAGTCACACAATCACACAGTCACAAGCACGCAATCGCACAATCACGATCACACAATCACGATCACACAATCACGATCACACAATCACGATCAGACAATCACGATCACACAATCACGATCGCACAACCACACAATCACACAATCACACAGCCACACAATCACACAATCACACAATCGCACAATCAGACAATCACACACTCACACAATCACACAGTCACAATCACTCAATCTCACAGTCACAAGCACGCAATCGCACAATCACGATCACACAATCACGATCACACAATCACGATCAGACAATCACGATCACACAATCACGATCGCACAACCACACAATCACACAATCACACAATCACACAATCACAATTACACAATCACACAATCACACAATCACACAATCGCACAATCACACAATCACACAATCACACAATCACACAATCACCTAATCACACAATCACACAATCTCACAACCACACAATCACACAAGCACACAATCACTCAATCACGCAATCACACACTCACACAATCACACAGTCACAATCGCACAATCACAATCACACAATCACAATCACACAATCACAATCACACAACCACAATCACACAATCACAATCACACAATCACAATCGCACAGTCACAACTACACAATCACACAATCACACAATCACACAATCACACAATCACACAATCACACAGTCACACAATCACACAATCACACAATCACACAATCACACAATCACCTAATCACAACATCACACAATCACACAATCACACAATCACACAATCACGCAATCACAATCACGCAATCGCAATCACGCAATCACACAATCACACAATCACACAATCACACAACCACACAATCACACAATGACACAATCACACAATCACACACACACACAATCACACAGTCACAATCACACAATCACAATCACACAACCACAATCACACAATCACAATCACAATCACACAAGCACACAAACACACAATCTCACAATCACACAATCACACAATCACACAATCACACAATCACAATCGCACAATCACAATTACACAATCACACAATCACACAATCACACAATCACACAATCACACAATCACCTAATCACACAATCACACAATCTCACAACCACACAATCACACAAGCACACAATCACTCAATCACACAATCACACACTCACACAATCACACAGTCACAATCACACAATCACAATCACACAATCACAATCACACAATCACAATCACACAATCACAATCACACAATCACAATCACACAATCACAATCACACAATCACAATCACACAATCACAATCACACAATCACAATCACACAATCACAATCACACAATCACAATCACACAATCACAATCACACAATCACAATCACACAATCACAATCACACAATCACAATCACACAATCACAATCACACAATCACAATCACACAATCACAATCACACAATCACAATCACACAATCACAATCACACAATCACAATCACACAATCACAATCACACAATCACAATCACACAATCACAATCACACAATCACAATCACACAATCACAATCACACAATCACAATCACAGAATCACAATCACACAATCACAATCACACAATCACAATCACACAATAACAATCACACAATCACAATCACACAATCACAATCACACAATCACAATCACACAATCACAATCACACAATCACAATCACACAATCACAATCACACAATCACAATCACACAATCACAATCACACAATCACAATCACACAATCACAATCACACAATCACAATCACACAATCACAATCACACAAACACAATCACACAATCACAATCACACAATCACAATCACACAATCACAATCACACAATCACAATCACACAATCACAATCACACAATCACAATCACACAATCACACAATCACACAATCACACAATCGCACAATCACACAATCACACAATCACACAAGTATACAATCACACAATCACACAAATATACAATCACACAAGCACACAATCATACAATCACTCAATCACACAATCACACAATCACACACACACACAATCACACAATCACACAATCACACAATCACA
This sequence comes from Megachile rotundata, assembly GCF_050947335.1. NCBI lineage: Eukaryota > Metazoa > Arthropoda > Insecta > Hymenoptera > Megachilidae > Megachile > Megachile rotundata. The sequence goes on along the minus strand of NW_027473534.1, from coordinate 59,252 downwards.
CAATCACGCAATCACACAATCACACAATCACACAACCACACAATCACACAATCACACAATCACACAATCACACACTCACACAATCACACAGTCACAATCACACAATCACAATCACACAACCACAATCACACAATCACAATCACAAAATCACACAATCACAAAATCACGATCACACAATCACGATCACGCAATCACGGTCACACCATCACGGTCACACAACCACACAATCACACAATCACACAATCACACGATCACACAATCACACAATCACGGAATCACAATCACGCAATCACAATCACGCATTCACACATTCACGGTCACACTATCACGGTCACACAATCACGGTCACACAATCACGGTCACACAACCACGGTCACACAATCACGGTCACACAATCACGGTCACACAATCACGGTCACACAATCACGGTCACTCAATCACGGTCACTCAATCACGTTCACTCAATCACGGACCCACAATCACGATCACACAATCACGATCACACAATCACGATGACACAATCAAGGTCACACAATCACGGTCACACAATCGGTCACACAATCACGGTCACACAATCATGGTCACACAATCACACAGTCTCTCAATCACACAGTCACACAATCACACAGTCACACAATCACTCAGTCACACAATCACACAATCACACAATCACACAATCACACAATCACACAATCACACAATCACAATCACACAATCACAATCACACAATCACACAATCACACAATCACACAATCAAACAATCACACAATCACACAATCACACAATCACGGTCACACAATCACACATCCACACAATCACACAATCACTCAATCACAAAATCACACAATCACACAATCACACAATCACACAGTCACACAATCACACAATCACAATCACGCAATCACACAATCACACAATCACACAATCACACAATCACACAATCACACAATCACACAATCACACAATCACACAATCACCTAAGCACACAATCACACAATCTCACAACCACACAATCACACAAGCACACAATCACTCAATCACACAATCACACACTCACACAATCACACAGTCACAATCACACAATCACAATCACACAATCACAATCACACAATCACAATCACACAATCACAATCACACAATCACAATCACACAATCACAATCACACAATCACAATCACACAATCACAATCACACAATCACAATCACACAACCACAATCACACAATCACAATCACACAATCACAATCGCACAATCACAATTACACAATCACACAATCACACAATCACACAATCACACAATCACACAATCACACAATCACACAATCACACAATCACACAATCACACAATCACACAATCACACAATCACACAATCACACAATCACACAATCACACAATCACACAATCACACAATCACACAATCACACAATCACACAATCACACAATCACACAATCACACAATCACACAATCACACAATCACACAATCACACAATCACACAATCACACAATCACACAATCACACAATCACACAATCACACAATCACACAATCACCTAATCACACCATCACACAATCACACAATCACACAATCACACAATCACGCAATCACAATCACGCAATCGCAATCACGCAATCACAATCACGCAATCACACATTCACGGTCACACTTACACGATCACACAATCACGATCACACAATCACGGTCACACAGTCACGGTCACACAACCACACAATCACACAATCACACAATCACACAATCACACAATCACACAATCACACAATCACAATCACACAATCACACAAGCACACAATCACACAACCTCACAATCACACAATCACACAATCACACAATCACACAATCACACAATCACAATCGCACAATCACAATTACACAATCACACAATCACACAATCACACAATCACACAATCAGACAATCACACAATCACACAATCACACAATCACACAATCACACAATCACACAATCACCTAATCACACAATCACACAATCTCACAACCACACAATCACACAAGCACACAATCACTCAATCACACAATCACACACTCACACAATCACACAGTCACAATCACACAGTCACAATCACACAATCACAATCACACAATCACAATCACACAATCACAATCACACAATCACAATCACACAACCACAATCACACAATCACAATCACACAATCACAATCGCACAATCACAATTACACAATCACACAATCACACAATCACACAATCACACAATCACACAATCACACAATCACACAATCACACAATCACACAATCACACAATCACACAATCACACAATCACACAATCACACAATCACACAATCACCTAATCACACCATCACACAATCACACAATCACACAATCACACAATCACGCAATCACAATCACGCAATCACACATTCACGGTCACACTAACACGATCACACAATCACGATCACACAATCACGGTCACACAGTCACGGTCACACAACCACACAATCACACAATCACACAATCACACAATCACACAATCACACAATCACACAATCACATAATCACACAATCACACAATCACACAATCACACAATCACACAATCACACAATCACACAATCACACAATCACACAATCACCTAATCACACAATCACACAATCTCACAACCACACAATCACACAAGCACACAATCACTCAATTACACAATCACACACTCACACAATCACACAGTCACAATCACACAATCACAATCACACAATCACAATCACACAATCACAATCACACAATCACAATCACACAATCACAATCACACAATCACAATCACACAATCACAATCACACAATCACAATCACACAATCACAATCACACAATCACAATCACACAATCACAATCACACAATCACAATCACACAATCACAATCACACAATCACAATCACACAATCACAATCACACAATCACAATCACACAATCACAATCACACAATCACAATCACACAAACACAATCACACAATCACAATCACACAATCACAATCACACAATCACAATCACACAATCACAATCACACAATCACAATCACACAATCACAATCACACAATCACAATCACACAATCACAATCACACAATCACAATCACACAATCACAATCACACAATCACAATCACACAATCACACAATCACAATCACACAATCACAATCACACAATCACAATCACACAATCACAATCACACAATCACGATCACACAATCACAATCACACAATCACAATCACACAATCACACAATCACACAATCACACAATCGCACAATCACACAATCACACAATCACACAAGTATACAATCACACAATCACACAAATATACAATCACACAAGCACACAATCATACAATCACTCAATCACACAATCACACAATCACACACTCACACAATCACACAATCACACAATCACACAATCACACAATCACGCAATCACACAATCACACAATCACACAACCACACAATCACACAATCACACAATCACACAATCACACACTCACACAATCACACAGTCACAATCACACAATCACACACTCACACAATCACACAGTCACAATCACACAATCACACAGTCACACAATCACACAGTCACAAGCACGCAATCGCACAATCACGATCACACAATCACGATCACACAATCACGATCAGACAATCACGATCACACAATCACGATCGCACAACCACACAATCACACAATCACACAATCACACAATCACACAATCACAATTACACAATCACACAATCACACAATCACACAATCGCACAATAACACAATCACACAATCACACAAGTATACAATCACACAATCACACAAATATACAATCACACAATCACACAATCACACAATCACACAATCACACAATCACACAATCACACAATCACACAATCACACAATCACACAATCACACAATCACACAATCACCTAATCACACAATCACACAATCTCACAACCACACAATCACACAAGCACACAATCACTCAATCACACAATCACACACTCACACAATCACACAGTCACAATCACACAATCACAATCACACAATCACAATCACACAATCACAATCACACAATCACAATCACACAACCACAATCACACAATCACAATCACACAAACACAATCGCACAATCACAATTACACAATCACACAATCACACAATCACACAATCACACAATCACACAATCACACAATCACACAATCACACAATCACACAATCACACAATCACACAATCACACAATCACACAATCACACAATCACACAATCACACAATCACACAATCACACAATCACACAATCACCTAATCACACCATCACACAATCACACAATCACACAATCACACAATCACACAATCACGCAATCACAATCACGCAATCGCAATCACGCAATCACAATCACGCAATCACACATTCACGGTCACACTAACACGATCACACAATCACGATCACACAATCACGGTCACACAGTCACGGTCACACAACCACACAATCACACAATCACACAATCACACAATCACACAATCACACAATCACAATCACACAATCACAATCACACAATCACACAAGCACACAATCACACAACCTCACAATCACACAATCACACAATCACACAATCACACAATCACAATCGCACAATCACAATTACACAATCACACAATCACACAATCACACATTCACACAATCACACAATCACACAATCACACAATCACACAATCACACAATCACACAATCACACAATCACACAATCACACAACCACACAATCACACAATCACACAATCGCACAATCAGACAATCACACACTCACACAATCACACAATCACACAATCACACAAGTATACAATCACACAATCACACAAATATACAATCACACAAGCACACAATCACACAATCACTCAATCACACAATCACACAATCACACACTCACACAATCACACAATCACACAATCACACTACCACACAATCACGCAATCACACAATCACACAATCACACAACCACACAATCACACAATCACACAATCACACAATCACACAATCACACAATCACACACTCACACAATCACACAGTCACAATCACACAATCACAATCACACAACCACAATCACACAATCACAATCACAAAATCACACAATCACACATTCACACATTCACGGTCACACTATCACGGTCACACAATCACGGTCACACAATCACGGTCACACAACCACGGTCACACAATGACGGTCACACAATCACGGTCACACAATCACTGTCACACAATCACGGTCACTCAATCACGGTCACTCAATCACGTTCACTCAATCACGGACCCACAATCACGATCACACAATCACGATCACACAATCACGATGACACAATCACGGTCACACAATCACGGTCACACAATCGGTCACACAATCACGGTCACACAATCATGGTCACACAATCACACAGTCTCTCAATCACACAGTCACACAATCACACAGTCACACAATCACTCAGTCACACAATCACAAAATCACACAATCACACAATCACACAATCACACAATCACACAATCACACAATCACACAATCACAATCACACAATCACAATCACACAATCACACAATCACACAATCAAACAATCACACAATCACACAACCACACAATCACACAATCACACAATCACACAATCACACAATCACACAATCACACAATCACACAATCACACAATCACACAATCACACAACCACACAATCACACAATCACACAATCACACAATCACACAATCACACAATCACACAATCACACAATCACACAATCACCTAATCACACCATCACACAATCACACAATCACACAATCACACAATCACGCAATCACAATCACGCAATCGCAATCACGCAATCACAATCACGCAATCACACATTCACGGTCACACTAACACGATTACACAATCACGATCACACAATCACGGTCACACAGTCACGGTCACACAACCACACAATCACACAATCACACAATCACACAATCACACAATCACACAATCACACAATCACATAATCACACAATCACACAATCACACAATCACACAATCACACAATCACACAATCACACAATCACACAATCACACAATCACACAATCACCTAATCACACAATCACACAATCTCACAACCACACAATCACACAAGCACACAATCACTCAATTACACAATCACACACTCACACAATCACACAGTCACAATCACACAATCACAATCACACAATCACAATCACACAATCACAATCACACAATCACAATCACACAATCACAATCACACAATCACAATCACACAATCACAATCACACAATCACAATCACACAATCACAATCACACAATCACAATCACACAATCACAATCACACAATCACAATCACACAATCACAATCACACAATCACAATCACACAATCACAATCACACAATCACAATCACACAATCACAATCACACAATCACAATCACACAATCACAATCACACAATCACAATCACACAATCACAATCACACAATCACAATCACACAATCACAATCACACAATCACAATCACACAATCACAATCACACAATCACAATCACACAATCACAATCACACAATCACAATCACACAATCACAATCACACAATCACAATCACACAATCACAATCACACAATCACAATCACACAATCACAATCACACAATCACAATCACACAATCACAATCACACAATCACAATCACACAATCACAATCACACAATCACAATCACACAATCACAATCACACAATCACAATCACACAATCACAATCACACAATCACAATCACACAATCACAATCACACAATCACAATCACACAATCACAATCACACAATCACAATCACACAATCACAATCACACAATCACAATCGCACAATCACAATCGCACAATCACAATCACACAATCACAATCACACAATCACAATCACACAATCACAATCACACAATCACAATCACACAATCACAATCACACAATCACAATCACACAATCACAATCACACAATCACAATCACACAATCACAATCACACAATCACAATCACACAATCACAATCACACAATCACTATCACACAATCACAATCACACAATCACAATCACACAATCACAATCACACAATCACAATCACACAATCACAATCACACAATCACAATCACACAATCACAATCACACAATCACACAATCACAATCACACAATCACAATCACACAATCACAATCACACAATCACAATCACACAATCACAATCACACAATCACAATCACACAATCACAATCACACAATCACAATCACACAATCACAATCACACAATCACAATCACACAATCACAATCACACAATCACAATCACACAATCACAATCACACAATCACAATCACACAATCACAATCACACAATCACAATCACACAATCACAATCACACAATCACAATCACACAATCACAATCACACAATCACAATCACACAATCACAATCACACAATCACAATCACACAATCACAATCACACAATCACAATCACACAATCACAATCACACAATCACAATCACACAATCACAATCACACAATCACAATCACACAATCACAATCACACAATCACAATCACACAATCACAATCACACAATCACAATCACACAATCACAATCACACAATCACAATCACACAATCACAATCACACAATCACAATCACACAATCACAATCACACAATCACAATCACACAATCACAATCACACAATCACAATCACACAATCACAATCACACAATCACAATCACACAATCACAATCACACAATCACAATCACACAATCACAATCACACAATCACAATCACACAATCACAATCACACAATCACAATCACACAATCACAATCACACAATCACAATCACACAATCACAATCACACAATCACAATCACACAATCACAATCACACAATCACAATCACACAATCACAATCACACAATCACAATCACACAATCACAATCACACAATCACAATCACACAATCACACAATCACACAATCACACAATCGCACAATCACACAATCACACAATCACACAAGTATACAATCACACAATCACACAAATATACAATCACACAAGCACACAATCACACAATCACTCAATCACACAATCACACAATCACACACTCACACAATCACACAATCACACAATCACACAATCACACAATCACGCAATCACGCAATCACACAATCACACAACCACACAATCACACAATCACACAATCACACAATCACACACTCACACAATCACACAGTCACAATCACACAATCACAATCACACAACCACAATCACACAATCACAATCACAAAATCACACAATCACAAAATCACGATCACACAATCACGATCACACAATCACGGTCACACCATCACGGTCACACAACCACACAATCACACAATCACACAATCACCCGATCACACAATCACACAATCACGGAATCACAATCACGCAATCACAATCACGCATACACACATTCACGGTCACACTATCACGGTCACACAATCACGGTCACACAATCACGGTCACACAATCACAATCACACAATCACAATCACACAATCACAATCACACAATCACACAATCACACAATCACACAATCGCACAATCACACAATCACACAATCACACAAGTATACAATCACACAATCACACAAATATACAATCACACAATCACACAATCACACAATCACCTAATCACACCATCACACAATCACACAATCACACAATCACACAATCACGCAATCACAATCACGCAATCGCAATCACGCAATCACACAATCACACAATCACACAATCACACAACCACACAATCACACAATGACACAATCACACAATCACACACACACACAATCACACAGTCACAATCACACAATCACAATCACACAACCACAATCACACAATCACAATCACAATCACACAAGCACACAAACACACAATCTCACAATCACACAATCACACAATCACACAATCACACAATCACAATCGCACAATCACAATTACACAATCACACAATCACAATCACACAATCACAATCACACAATCACAATCACACAATCACAATCACACAATCACAATCACACAATCACAATCACACAATCACAATCACACAATCACAATCACACAATCACAATCACACAATCACAATCACACAATCACAATCACACAATCACAATCACACAATCACAATCACACAATCACAATCACACAATCACAATCACACAATCACAATCACACAATCACAATCACACAACCACAATCACACAATCACAATCACAATCACACAAGCACACAAACACACAATCTCACAATCACACAATCACACAATCACACAATCACACAATCACAATCGCACAATCACAATTACACAATCACACAATCACAATCACACAATCACAATCACACAATCACAATCACACAATCACAATCACACAATCACAATCACACAATCACAATCACACAATCACAATCACACAATCACAATCACACAATCACAATCACACAATCACAATCACACAATCACAATCACACAATCACAATCACACAATCACAATCACACAATCACAATCACACAATCACAATCACACAATCACAATCACACAATCACAATCACACAATCACAATCACACAATCACAATCACACAATCACAATCACACAATCACAATCACACAATCACAATCACACAATCACAATCACACAATCACAATCACACAATCACAATCACACAATCACAATCACACAATCACAATCACACAATCACAATCACACAATCACAATCACACAATCACACAATCACACAATCACACAATCGCACAATCACACAATCACACAATCACACAAGTATACAATCACACAATCACACAAATATACAATCACACAAGCACACAATCATACAATCACTCAATCACACAATCACACAATCACACACTCACACAATCACACAATCACACAATCACACAATCACACAATCACGCAATCACACAATCACACAATCACACAACCACACAATCACACAATCACACAATCACAATCACACAATCACAATCACACAATCACACAATCACACAATCAAACAATCACACAATCACACAATCACACAATCACGGTCACACAATCACACATTCACACAATCACACAATCACTCAATCACAAAATCACACAATCACACAATCGCACAATCACACAGTCACACAATCACACAATCACAATCACGCAATCACACAATCACACAATCACACAATCACACAGTCACAAGCACGCAATCGCACAATCACGATCACACAATCACGATCACACAATCACACAATCACACAATCACACAATCACACAATCGCACAATCAGACAATCACACACTCACACAATCACACAATCACACAGTCACACAATCACACAGTCACAAGCACGCAATCGCACAATCACGATCACACAATCACGATCACACAATCACGATCAGACAATCACGATCACACAATCACGATCGCACAACCACACAATCACACAATCACACAATCACACAATCACACAATCACACAATCACACAATCACACAATCACACAATAACACAATCACATAGCCACACAATCACACAATCACACAATCGCACAATCAGACAATCACACACTCACACAATCACACAGTCACAATCACACAATCACACAGTCACACAATCACACAGTCACAAGCACGCAATCGCACAATCACGATCACACAATCACGATCACACAATCACGATCAGACAATCACGATCACACAATCACGATCGCACAACCACACAATCACACAATCACACAATCACACAATCACAATTACACAATCACACAATCACACAATCACACAATCGCACAATCACACAATCACACAATCACACAAGTATACAATCACACAATCACACAAATATACAATCACACAATCACACAATCACACAATCACACAATCACACAATCACACAATCACACAATCACACAATCACACAATCACACAATCACCTAATCACACAATCACACAATCTCACAACCACACAATCACACAAGCACACAATCACTCAATCACACAATCACACACTCACACAATCACACAGTCACAATCACACAATCACAATCACACAATCACAATCACACAATCACAATCACACAATCACAATCACACAACCACAATCACACAATCACAATCACACAAACACAATCGCACAATCACAATTACACAATCACACAATCACACAATCACACAATCACACAATCACACAATCACACAATCACACAATCACACAATCACACAATCACACAATCACACAATCACACAATCACACAATCACACAATCACACAATCACACAATCACACAATCACACAATCACACAATCACCTAATCACACCATCACACAATCACACAATCACACAATCACACAATCACGCAATCACAATCACGCAATCGCAATCACGCAATCACAATCACGCAATCACACATTCACGGTCACACTAACACGATCACACAATCACGATCACACAATCACGGTCACACAGTCACGGTCACACAACCACACAATCACACAATCACACAATCACACAATCACACAATCACAATCACACAATCACAATCACACAATCACACAAGCACACAATCACACAACCTCACAATCACACAATCACACAATCACACAATCACACAATCACAATCGCACAATCACAATTACACAATCACACAATCACACAATCACACATTCACACAATCACACAATCACACAATCACACAATCACACAATCACACAATCACACAATCACACAATCACACAATCACACAACCACACAATCACACAATCACACAATCGCACAATCAGACAATCACACACTCACACAATCACACAATCACACAATCACACAAGTATACAATCACACAATCACACAAATATACAATCACACAAGCACACAATCACACAATCACTCAATCACACAATCACACAATCACACACTCACACAATCACACAATCACACAATCACACAATCACACAATCACGCAATCACACAATCACACAATCACACAACCACACAATCACACAATCACACAATCACACAATCACACAATCACACAATCACACACTCACACAATCACACAGTCACAATCACACAATCACAATCACACAACCACAATCGCACAATCACAATCACAAAATCACACAATCACACATTCACACATTCACGGTCACACTATCACGGTCACACAATCACGGTCACACAATCACGGTCACACAACCACGGTCACACAATGACGGTCACACAATCACGGTCACACAATCACGGTCACACAATCACGGTCACTCAATCACGGTCACTCAATCACGTTCACTCAATCACGGACCCACAATCACGATCACACAATCACGATCACACAATCACGATGACACAATCACGGTCACACAATCACGGTCACACAATCGGTCACACAATCACGGTCACACAATCATGGTCACACAATCACACAGTCTCTCAATCACACAGTCACACAATCACACAGTCACACAATCACTCAGTCACACAATCACAAAATCACACAATCACACAATCACACAATCACACAATCACACAATCACACAATCACACAATCACAATCACACAATCACAATCACACAATCACACAATCACACAATCAAACAATCACACAATCACACAACCACACAATCACACAATCACACAATCACACAATCACACAATCACACAATCACACAATCACACAATCACACAATCACACAATCACACAACCACACAATCACACAATCACACAATCACACAATCACACAATCACACAATCACACAATCACACAATCACACAATCACCTAATCACACCATCACACAATCACACAATCACACAATCACACAATCACGCAATCACAATCACGCAATCGCAATCACGCAATCACAATCACGCAATCACACATTCACGGTCACACTAACACGATTACACAATCACGATCACACAATCACGGTCACACAGTCACGGTCACACAACCACACAATCACACAATCACACAATCACACAATCACACAATCACACAATCACACAATCACATAATCACACAATCACACAATCACACAATCACACAATCACACAATCACACAATCACACAATCACACAATCACACAATCACCTAATCACACAATCACACAATCTCACAACCACACAATCACACAAGCACACAATCACTCAATTACACAATCACACACTCACACAATCACACAGTCACAATCACACAATCACAATCACACAATCACAATCACACAATCACAATCACACAATCACAATCACACAATCACAATCACACAATCACAATCACACAATCACAATCACACAATCACAATCACACAATCACAATCACACAATCACAATCACACAATCACAATCACACAATCACAATCACACAATCACAATCACACAATCACAATCACACAATCACAATCACACAATCACAATCACACAATCACAATCACACAATCACAATCACACAATCACAATCACACAATCACAATCACACAATCACAATCACACAATCACAATCACACAATCACAATCACACAATCACAATCACACAATCACAATCACACAATCACAATCACACAATCACAATCACACAATCACAATCACACAATCACAATCACACAATCACAATCACACAATCACAATCACACAATCACAATCACACAATCACAATCACACAATCACAATCACACAATCACAATCACACAATCACAATCACACAATCACAATCACACAATCACAATCACACAATCACAATCACACAATCACAATCACACAATCACAATCACACAATCACAATCACACAATCACAATCACACAATCACACAATCACACAATCACACAATCGCACAATCACACAATCACACAATCACACAAGTATACAATCACACAATCACACAAATATACAATCACACAAGCACACAATCATACAATCACTCAATCACACAATCACACAATCACACACTCACACAATCACACAATCACACAATCACACAATCACACAATCACGCAATCACACAATCACACAATCACACAACCACACAATCACACAATCACACAATCACACAATCACACACTCACACAATCACACAGTCACAATCACACAATCACAATCACACAACCACAATCACACAATCACAATCACAAAATCACACAATCACAAAATCACGATCACACAATCACGATCACACAATCACGGTCACACCATCACGGTCACACAACCACACAATCACACAATCACACAATCACACGATCACACAACCACACAATCACGGAATCACAATCACGCAATCACAATCACGCATTCACACATTCACGGTCACACTATCACGGTCACACAATCACGGTCACACAATCACGGTCACACAACCACGGTCACACAATCACGGTCACACAATCACGGTCACACAATCACGGTCACACAATCACGGTCACTCAATCACGGTCACTCAATCACGTTCACTCAATCACGGACCCACAATCACGATCACACAATCACGATCACACAATCACGATGACACAATCAAGGTCACACAATCACGGTCACACAATCGGTCACACAATCACGGTCACACAATCATGGTCACACAATCACACAGTCTCTCAATCACACAGTCACACAATCACACAGTCACACAATCACACAGTCACAAGCACGCAATCGCACAATCACGATCACACAATCACGATCACACAATCACGATCAGACAATCACGATCACACAATCACGATCGCACAACCACACAATCACACAATCACACAATCACACAATCACACAATCACAATTACACAATCACACAATCACACAATCACACAATCGCACAATCACACAATCACACAATCACACAAGTATACAATCACACAATCACACAAATATACAATCACACAATCACACAATCACACAATCACACAATCACACAATCACACAATCACACAATCACACAATCACACAATCACACAATCACACAATCACACAATCACACAATCACCTAATCACACAATCACACAATCTCACAACCACACAATCACACAAGCACACAATCACTCAATCACACAATCACACACTCACACAATCACACAGTCACAATCACACAATCACAATCACACAATCACAATCACACAATCACAATCACACAATCACAATCACACAACCACAATCACACAATCACAATCACACAAACACAATCGCACAATCACAATTACACAATCACACAATCACACAATCACACAATCACACAATCACACAATCACACAATCACACAATCACACAATCACACAATCACACAATCACACAATCACACAATCACACAATCACACAATCACACAATCACACAATCACACAATCACACAATCACACAATCACACAATCACACAATCACCTAATCACACCATCACACAATCACACAATCACACAATCACACAATCACGCAATCACAATCACGCAATCGCAATCACGCAATCACAATCACGCAATCACACATTCACGGTCACACTAACACGATCACACAATCACGATCACACAATCACGGTCACACAGTCACGGTCACACAACCACACAATCACACAATCACACAATCACACAATCACACAATCACAATCACACAATCACAATCACACAATCACACAAGCACACAATCACACAACCTCACAATCACACAATCACACAATCACACAATCACACAATCACAATCGCACAATCACAATTACACAATCACACAATCACACAATCACACATTCACACAATCACACAATCACACAATCACACAATCACACAATCACACAATCACACAATCACACAATCACACAATCACACAACCACACAATCACACAATCACACAATCGCACAATCAGACAATCACACACTCACACAATCACACAATCACACAATCACACAAGTATACAATCACACAATCACACAAATATACAATCACACAAGCACACAATCACACAATCACTCAATCACACAATCACACAATCACACACTCACACAATCACACAATCACACA
Source organism: Megachile rotundata (assembly GCF_050947335.1). Taxonomy (NCBI): domain Eukaryota; kingdom Metazoa; phylum Arthropoda; class Insecta; order Hymenoptera; family Megachilidae; genus Megachile; species Megachile rotundata. The sequence continues at coordinate 43,202 of NW_027473534.1, read as the reverse complement.
ATCACACAATCACACAATCACGCAATCACACAATCACACAATCACACAACCACACAATCACACAATCACACAATCACACAATCACACAATCACACAATCACACACTCACACAATCACACAGTCACAATCACAAAATCACACAATCACACATTCACACATTCACGGTCACACTATCACGGTCACACAATCACGGTCACACAATCACGGTCACACAACCACGGTCACACAATGACGGTCACACAATCACGGTCACACAATCACGGTCACACAATCACGGTCACTCAATCACGGTCACTCAATCACGTTCACTCAATCACGGACCCACAATCACGATCACACAATCACGATCACACAATCACGATGACACAATCACGGTCACACAATCACGGTCACACAATCGGTCACACAATCACGGTCACACAATCATGGTCACACAATCACACAGTCTCTCAATCACACAGTCACACAATCACACAGTCACACAATCACTCAGTCACACAATCACAAAATCACACAATCACACAATCACACAATCACACAATCACACAATCACACAATCACACAATCACACAATCACAATCACACAATCACAATCACACAATCACACAATCACACAATCAAACAATCACACAATCACACAACCACACAATCACACAATCACACAATCACACAATCACACAATCACACAATCACACAATCACACA
>NW_027473534.1:0-42398 GCF_050947335.1 Megachile rotundata | reverse complement strand
TGTGTGATTGTGTGATTGTGTGATTGTGTGATTGTGTGATTGCGTGATTGTGTGATTGTGTGATTGTGTGATTGCGTGATTGTGTGATTCTGTGATTGTGTGATTGTGTGATTGTGTGATTGTGTGATGGTGTGATTGTGTGATTGTGTGGATGTGTGATTGCGTGATCGTGTGATTGTGTGATCGTGTGATCTTGTGATCGTGTGATTGTGTGATTGTGTGATTTTGCGATTGTGTGATTGTGTGATTGTGTGATTGTGTGAGTGTGTGATTGTGTGATTGAGTGATTGTGTGCTTGTGTGATTGTGTGGTTGTGTGATTGTGTGATTAGGCGATTGTGTGATTGTGTGATTGTGTGATTGTGTGATTGTGTGATTGTGTGATTATGTGGTTGTGTGATTGTGTGATTGTGTGATTGTGTGATTGTGTGATTGTGTGATTGTGTGACTGTGTGATTGTGTGATTGTGTGATTGTGACTGTGTGATTGTGTGAGTGTGTGATTGTGTGATTGAGTGATTGTGTGCTTGTGTGATTGTGTGGTTTTGTGGTTGTGTGATTGTGTGATTGTGTGATTGTGTGATTGTGTGATTGAGTGATTGTGTGCTTGTATGATTGTGTGGTTGTGTGGTTGTGTGATTGTCTGATTGTGTGATTGTGTGATTGTGTGATTGTGTGATTGTGTGATTGTGTGATTGTGTAATTGTGATTGTGCGATTGTGATTGTGTGATTGTGACTGTGAGATTGTGTGATTGTGTGCTTGTGTGATTGTGTGATTGTGATTGTGTGATTGTGTGATTGTGTGATTGTGTGATTGTGTGATTGTGTGATTGTGTGATTGTGTGATTGTGTGATTGTGTGATTGTGTGATTGTGTGATTGTGTGATTGTGTGATTGTGTGATTGTGTGATTGAGTGATTGTGTGCTTGTGTGATTGTGTGATTGTGTGATTGTGATTGTGTGATTGTGATTGTGTGATTGTGATTGTGTGATTGTGATTGTGTGATTGTGATTGTGTGATTGTGATTGTGATTGTGTGATTGTGTGATTGTGTGATTGTGTGATTGTGTGATTGTGTGATTGTGTGATTGTGTGATTGTGTGATTGTGTGATTGTGTGATTGTGTGATTGTGTGATTGTGTGATTGTGCGGTTGTGTGACCGTGATTGTGTGATTGTGATTGTGTGATTGTGAGATTGTGTGATTGTGTGATTGTGTGACTGAGTGATTGTGTGACTGTGTGACTGTGTGACTGCGTGATTGAGGAACTGTGTGATTGTGTGACCATGATTGTGTGACCGTGATTGTGTGACCGATTGTGTGACCGTGATAGTGTGACCGTGAATGTGTGAATGCGTGATTGTGATTGCGTGATTGTGATTCCGTGATTGTGTGATTGTGTGATTGTGTAATTGTGTGATTGTGTGATTGTGTGATTGTGTGATTGTGTGATTGTGTGATTGTGTGATTGTGTAATTGTGATTGTGCGATTGTGATTGTGTGATTGTGTGATTGTGTGATTGTGAGATTGTGTGATTGTGTGATTGTGAGCTTGTGTGATTGTCTGATTGTGATTGTGTGATTGTGATTGTGTGATTGTGATTGTGTGATTGTGATTGTGTGATTGTGATTGTGTGATTGTGATTGTGTGATTGTGATTGTGTGATTGTGATTGTGTGATTGTGATTGTGTGATTGTGATTGTGTGATTGTGATTGTGTGATTGTGATTGTGTGATTGTGATTGTGTGATTGTGATTGTGTGATTGTGATTGTGTGATTGTGATTGTGTGATTGTGATTGTGTGATTGTGATTGTGTGATTGTGATTGTGTGATTGTGATTGTGTGATTGTGATTGTGTGATTGTGATTGTGTGATTGTGATTGTGTGATTGTGATTGTGTGATTGTGATTGTGTGATTGTGATTGTGTGATTGTGATTGTGTGATTGTGATTGTGTGATTGTGATTGTGTGATTGTGATTGTGTGATTGTGATTGTGTGATTGTGATTGTGTGATTGTGATTGTGTGATTGTGATTGTGTGATTGTGATTGTGTGATTGTGATTGTGTGATTGTGATTGTGTGATTGTGATTGTGTGATTGTGATTGTGTGATTGTGATTGTGTGATTGTGATTGTGTGATTGTGATTGTGTGATTGTGATTGTGTGATTGTGATTGTGTGATTGTGATTGTGTGATTGTGATTGTGTGATTGTGATTGTGTGATTGTGATTGTGTGATTGTGATTGTGTGATTGTGATTGTGTGATTGTGATTGTGTGATTGTGATTGTGTGATTGTGATTGTGTGATTGTGATTGTGTGATTGTGATTGTGTGATTGTGATTGTGTGATTGTGATTGTGTGATTGTGATTGTGTGATTGTGATTGTGTGATTGTGATTGTGTGATTGTGATTGTGTGATTGTGATTGTGTGATTGTGATTGTGTGATTGTGATTGTGTGATTGTGATTGTGTGATTGTGATTGTGTGATTGTGATTGTGTGATTGTGATTGTGTGATTGTGATTGTGTGATTGTGATTGTGTGATTGTGATTGTGTGATTGTGATTGTGTGATTGTGATTGTGTGATTGTGATTGTGTGATTGTGATTGTGTGATTGTGATTGTGTGATTGTGATTGTGTGATTGTGATTGTGTGATTGTGATTGTGTGATTGTGATTGTGTGATTGTGATTGTGTGATTGTGATTGTGTGATTGTGATTGTGTGATTGTGATTGTGTGATTGTGATTGTGTGATTGTGATTGTGTGATTGTGATTGTGTGATTGTGATTGTGTGATTGTGATTGTGTGATTGTGATTGTGTGATTGTGATTGTGTGATTGTGATTGTGTGATTGTGATTGTGTGATTGTGATTGTGTGATTGTGATTGTGTGATTGTGATTGTGTGATTGTGATTGTGTGATTGTGATTGTGTGATTGTGATTGTGTGATTGTGATTGTGTGATTGTGATTGTGTGATTGTGATTGTGTGATTGTGATTGTGTGATTGTGATTGTGTGATTGTGATTGTGTGATTGTGATTGTGTGATTGTGATTGTGTGATTGTGATTGTGTGATTGTGATTGTGTGATTGTGATTGTGTGATTGTGATTGTGTGATTGTGATTGTGTGATTGTGATTGTGTGATTGTGATTGTGTGATTGTGATTGTGTGATTGTGATTGTGTGATTGTGATTGTGTGATTGTGATTGTGTGATTGTGATTGTGTGATTGTGATTGTGTGATTGTGATTGTGTGATTGTGATTGTGTGATTGTGATTGTGTGATTGTGATTGTGTGATTGTGATTGTGTGATTGTGATTGTGTGATTGTGATTGTGTGATTGTGATTGTGTGATTGTGATTGTGTGATTGTGATTGTGTGATTGTGATTGTGTGATTGTGATTGTGTGATTGTGATTGTGTGATTGTGATTGTGTGATTGTGATTGTGTGATTGTGATTGTGTGATTGTGATTGTGTGATTGTGATTGTGTGATTGTGATTGTGTGATTGTGATTGTGTGATTGTGATTGTGTGATTGTGATTGTGTGATTGTGATTGTGTGATTGTGATTGTGTGATTGTGATTGTGTGATTGTGATTGTGTGATTGTGATTGTGTGATTGTGATTGTGTGATTGTGATTGTGTGATTGTGATTGTGTGATTGTGATTGTGTGATTGTGATTGTGTGATTGTGATTGTGTGATTGTGATTGTGTGATTGTGATTGTGTGATTGTGATTGTGTGATTGTGATTGTGTGATTGTGATTGTGTGATTGTGATTGTGTGATTGTGATTGTGTGATTGTGATTGTGTGATTGTGATTGTGTGATTGTGATTGTGTGATTGTGATTGTGTGATTGTGATTGTGTGATTGTGATTGTGTGATTGTGATTGTGTGATTGTGATTGTGTGATTGTGATTGTGTGATTGTGATTGTGTGATTGTGATTGTGTGATTGTGATTGTGTGATTGTGATTGTGCGATTGTGATTGTGCGATTGTGATTGTGCGATTGTGATTGTGCGATTGTGATTGTGCGATTGTGATTGTGCGATTGTGATTGTGCGATTGTGATTGTGCGATTGTGATTGTGCGATTGTGATTGTGGTTGTGATTGTGATTGTGTGATTGTGATTGTGTGATTGTGATTGTGTGATTGTGATTGTGTGATTGTGATTGTGTGATTGTGATTGTGTGATTGTGATTGTGTGATTGTGATTGTGTGATTGTGATTGTGTGATTGTGATTGTGTGATTGTGATTGTGTGATTGTGATTGTGTGATTGTGATTGTGTGATTGTGATTGTGTGATTGTGATTGTGTGATTGTGATTGTGTGATTGTGATTGTGTGATTGTGATTGTGTGATTGTGATTGTGTGATTGTGATTGTGTGATTGTGATTGTGTGATTGTGATTGTGTGATTGTGATTGTGTGATTGTGATTGTGTGATTGTGATTGTGTGATTGTGATTGTGTGATTGTGATTGTGTGATTGTGATTGTGTGATTGTGATTGTGTGATTGTGATTGTGTGATTGTGATTGTGTGATTGTGATTGTGTGATTGTGATTGTGTGATTGTGATTGTGTGATTGTGATTGTGTGATTGTGATTGTGTGATTGTGATTGTGTGATTGTGATTGTGTGATTGTGATTGTGTGATTGTGATTGTGTGATTGTGATTGTGTGATTGTGATTGTGTGATTGTGATTGTGTGATTGTGATTGTGTGATTGTGATTGTGTGATTGTGATTGTGTGATTGTGATTGTGTGATTGTGATTGTGTGATTGTGATTGTGTGATTGTGATTGTGTGATTGTGATTGTGTGATTGTGATTGTGTGATTGTGATTGTGTGATTGTGATTGTGTGATTGTGATTGTGTGATTGTGATTGTGTGATTGTGATTGTGTGATTGTGATTGTGTGATTGTGATTGTGTGATTGTGATTGTGTGATTGTGATTGTGTGATTGTGATTGTGTGATTGTGATTGTGTGATTGTGATTGTGTGATTGTGATTGTGTGATTGTGATTGTGTGATTGTGATTGTGTGATTGTGATTGTGTGATTGTGATTGTGTGATTGTGATTGTGTGATTGTGATTGTGTGATTGTGATTGTGTGATTGTGATTGTGTGATTGTGATTGTGTGATTGTGATTGTGTGATTGTGATTGTGTGATTGTGATTGTGTGATTGTGATTGTGTGATTGTGATTGTGTGATTGTGATTGTGTGATTGTGATTGTGTGATTGTGATTGTGTGATTGTGATTGTGTGATTGTGATTGTGTGATTGTGATTGTGTGATTGTGATTGTGTGATTGTGATTGTGTGATTGTGATTGTGTGATTGTGATTGTGTGATTGTGATTGTGTGATTGTGATTGTGTGATTGTGATTGTGTGATTGTGATTGTGTGATTGTGATTGTGTGATTGTGATTGTGTGATTGTGATTGTGTGATTGTGATTGTGTGATTGTGATTGTGTGATTGTGATTGTGTGATTGTGATTGTGTGATTGTGATTGTGTGATTGTGATTGTGTGATTGTGATTGTGTGATTGTGATTGTGTGATTGTGATTGTGTGATTGTGATTGTGTGATTGTGATTGTGTGATTGTGATTGTGTGATTGTGATTGTGTGATTGTGATTGTGTGATTGTGATTGTGTGATTGTGATTGTGTGATTGTGATTGTGTGATTGTGATTGTGTGATTGTGATTGTGTGATTGTGATTGTGTGATTGTGATTGTGTGATTGTGATTGTGTGATTGTGATTGTGTGATTGTGATTGTGTGATTGTGATTGTGTGATTGTGATTGTGTGATTGTGATTGTGTGATTGTGATTGTGTGATTGTGATTGTGTGATTGTGATTGTGTGATTGTGATTGTGTGATTGTGATTGTGTGATTGTGATTGTGTGATTGTGATTGTGTGATTGTGATTGTGTGATTGTGATTGTGTGATTGTGATTGTGTGATTGTGATTGTGTGATTGTGATTGTGTGATTGTGATTGTGTGATTGTGATTGTGTGATTGTGATTGTGTGATTGTGATTGTGTGATTGTGATTGTGTGATTGTGATTGTGTGATTGTGATTGTGTGATTGTGATTGTGTGATTGTGATTGTGTGATTGTGATTGTGTGATTGTGATTGTGTGATTGTGATTGTGTGATTGTGATTGTGTGATTGTGATTGTGTGATTGTGATTGTGTGATTGTGATTGTGTGATTGTGATTGTGTGATTGTGATTGTGTGATTGTGATTGTGTGATTGTGATTGTGTGATTGTGATTGTGTGATTGTGATTGTGTGATTGTGATTGTGTGATTGTGATTGTGTGATTGTGATTGTGTGATTGTGATTGTGTGATTGTGATTGTGTGATTGTGATTGTGTGATTGTGATTGTGTGATTGTGATTGTGTGATTGTGATTGTGTGATTGTGATTGTGTGATTGTGATTGTGTGATTGTGATTGTGTGATTGTGATTGTGTGATTGTGATTGTGTGATTGTGATTGTGTGATTGTGATTGTGTGATTGTGATTGTGTGATTGTGATTGTGTGATTGTGATTGTGTGATTGTGATTGTGTGATTGTGATTGTGTGATTGTGATTGTGTGATTGTGATTGTGTGATTGTGATTGTGTGATTGTGATTGTGTGATTGTGATTGTGTGATTGTGATTGTGTGATTGTGATTGTGTGATTGTGATTGTGTGATTGTGATTGTGTGATTGTGATTGTGTGATTGTGATTGTGTGATTGTGATTGTGTGATTGTGATTGTGTGATTGTGATTGTGTGATTGTGATTGTGTGATTGTGATTGTGTGATTGTGATTGTGTGATTGTGATTGTGTGATTGTGATTGTGTGATTGTGATTGTGTGATTGTGATTGTGTGATTGTGATTGTGTGATTGTGATTGTGTGATTGTGATTGTGTGATTGTGATTGTGTGATTGTGATTGTGTGATTGTGATTGTGTGATTGTGATTGTGTGATTGTGATTGTGTGATTGTGATTGTGTGATTGTGATTGTGTGATTGTGATTGTGTGATTGTGATTGTGTGATTGTGATTGTGTGATTGTGATTGTGTGATTGTGATTGTGTGATTGTGATTGTGTGATTGTGATTGTGTGATTGTGATTGTGTGATTGTGATTGTGTGATTGTGATTGTGTGATTGTGATTGTGTGATTGTGATTGTGTGATTGTGATTGTGTGATTGTGATTGTGTGATTGTGTGATCGTGTTAGTGTGACCGTGAATGTGTGATTGCGTGATTGTGATTGCGTGATTGTGATTGCGTGATTGTGATTGTGTGATTGTGATTGTGTGATTGTGACTGTGTGATTGTGTGATTGTGTGATTGTGTGATTGTGTGATTGTGTGATTAGGTGATTGTGTGATTGTGTGGTTGTGAGATTATGTGATTGTGTGATTAGGTGATTGTGTGATTGTGTGATTGTGTGATTGTGTGATTGTGTGATTGTGTGATTGTGTGATTGTGTGATTGTGTGATTGTGATTGTGCGATTGTGATTGTGTGATTGTGTGATTGTGTGATTGTGTGATTGTGTGATGGTGTGATTGTGTGATTGTGTGATTGTGTGATTGTGTGGTTGTGTGACCGTGATTGTGTGACCGTGATTGTGTGATCGCGATTGTATGATCGTGGTAGTGTGACCGTGAATGTGTGATTGCGTGATTGTGATTGCGTGATTGCGATTGCGTGATTGTGATTGTGTGATTGTGTGATTGTGTGATTGTGTGATTGTGTGATTGTGTGATTGTGTGATTGTGTGATTGTGTGACTGAGTGATTGTGTGACTGTGTGATTGGGTGACTGTGTGATTGAGAGACTGTGTGATTGTGTGACCATGATTGTGTGACCGTGATTGTGTGACCGATTGTGTGACCGTGATTGTGTGACCGTGATTGTGTGACCGTGATTGTGTCATCGTGATTGTGTGATCGTGATTGTGGGTCCGTGATTGAGTGACCGTGATTGAGTGACCGTGATTGAGTGACCGTGATTGTGTGACCGTGATTGTGTGACCGTGATTGTGTGACCGTGATTGTGTTACCGTGGTTGTGTGACCGTGATTGTGTGACCGTAATTGTGTGACCGTGATAGTGTGACCGTGAATGTGTGAATGCGTGATTGTGATTGCGTGATTGTGATTCCGTGATTGTGTGATTGTGTGATCGTGTGATCGTGTGATCGTGTGATTGTGTGATTGTGTGATGGTGTGATTGTGTGATTGTGTGAATGCATGATTGTGTGATCGTGTGATTGTGTGATCGTGTGATCGTGTGATCGTGTGATTGTGTGATTGTGTGATTGTGTGATTGTGTGATTGTGTGAGTGTGTGATTGTGTGATTGAGTGATTGTATGCTTGTGTGATTGTGTGGTTGTGTGATTGTGTGATTAGGTGATTGTGTGATTGTGTGATTGTGTGATCGTGTGATTGTGTGATTGTGTGATTGTGTGATTGTGTGATTGTGTGATTGTGAGATTGTGTGATTGTGTGATTGTGTGATTGTGATTGTGATTTTGTGATTGTGATTGTGTGATTGTGATTGTGTGATTGTGGTTGTCTGATTGTGATTGTGTGATTGTGACTGTGTGATTGTGTGAGTGTGTGATTGTGTGATTGTGTGATTGTGTGATTGTGTGGTTGTGTGATTGTGTGATTGTGTGATTGTGTGATTGCGTGATTGTGTGATTGTGTGATTGTGTGATTGTGTGATCGTGTGAGTGTGTGATTGTGTGATTGCGTGATTGTGTGATTGAGTGATTGTGTGCTTGTGTGATTGTATACTTGTGTGATTGTGTGATTGTGTGATTGTATACTTGTGTGATTGTGTGATTGTGTGATTGTGCGATTGTGTGATTATGTGATTGTGTGATTGTGTGATTGTGTGATTGTGTGATTGTGTGATTGTGTGATTGTGTGATTGTGTGACTGTGTGATTGAGTGACTGTGTGATTGTGTGACCATGATTGTGTGACCGTGATTGTGTGACCGTGATTGTGTGACCGTGATTGTGTCATCGTGATTGTGTGATCGTGATTGTGTGATCGTGATTGTGGGTCCGTGATTGAGTGACCGTGATTGTGTGACCGTGATTGTGTGACCGTGATTGTGTGACCGTGATTGTGTGACCGTGATTGTGTGACCGTGATAGTGTGACCGTGAATGTGTGACTGCGTGATTGTGATTGCGTGATTGTGATTGCGTGATTGTGATTGCGAGATTGTGTGATTGTGTGATGGTGTGACTGTGTGATTGTGTGAATGCGTGATTGTGTGATCGTGTGATTGTGTGATCGTGTGATCGTGTGATTGTGTGATTGTGTGATTGTGTGATTGTGTGATTGTGTGAGTGTGTGATTGTGTGATTGAGTGATTGTGTGGTTGTGTGATTGTGTGATTAGGTGATTGTGTGATTGTGTGATTGTGTGATCGTGTGATTGTGTGATTGTGTGACTGTGTGATTGAGTGACTGTGTGATCGTGTGACCATGATTGTGTGACCGTGTTTGTGTGACCGTGATTGTGTGACCGTGATTGTGTGACCGTGATTGTGTCATCGTGATTGTGTGATCGTGATTGTGTGAACGTGATTGTGGGTCCGTGATTGAGTGACCGTGATTGAATGACCGTGATTGTGTGACCGTGATTGTGTGACCGTGATTGTGTGACCGTGATAGTGTGACCGTGAATGTGTGACTGCGTGATTGTGATTGCATGATTGTGATTGCGTGATTGTGTGATTGTGTGATTGTGTGATAGTGTGATTGAGTGATTGTGTGATTGTGTGATTGTGTGATTGTGTGATTTTGTGATTGTGTGATTGTGTGATTGTGGGATTGTGTGATTGTGCGATTGTGTGATTGTGCGATTGTGTGATTGTGTGATTGTGTGATTGTGTGATTGTGTGATTGTGTGATTGTGTGATTGTGTGATTGTGTGATTGTGTGATTGTGTGACCATGATTGTGTGACCGTGATTGTGTGACCGATTGTGTGACCGTGATTGTGTGACCGTGATTGTGTGACCGTGATTGTGTCATCGTGATTGTGTGATCGTGATTGTGGGTCCGTGATTGAGTGACCGTGATTGAGTGACCGTGATTGAGTGACCGTGATTGTGTGACCGTGATTGTGTGACCGTGATTGTGTGACCGTGATTGTGTTACCGTGGTTGTGTGACCGTGATTGTGTGACCGTAATTGTGTGACCGTGATAGTGTGACCGTGAATGTGTGAATGCGTGATTGTGATTGCGTGATTGTGATTCCGTGATTGTGTGATTGTGTGATCGTGTGATCGTGTGATCGTGTGATTGTGTGATTGTGTGATGGTGTGATTGTGTGATTGTGTGAATGCATGATTGTGTGATCGTGTGATTGTGTGATCGTGTGATCGTGTGATCGTGTGATTGTGTGATTGTGTGATTGTGTGATTGTGTGATTGTGTGAGTGTGTGATTGTGTGATTGAGTGATTGTATGCTTGTGTGATTGTGTGGTTGTGTGATTGTGTGATTAGGTGATTGTGTGATTGTGTGATTGTGTGATCGTGTGATTGTGTGATTGTGTGATTGTGTGATTGTGTGATTGTGTGATTGTGAGATTGTGTGATTGTGTGATTGTGTGATTGTGATTGTGATTTTGTGATTGTGATTGTGTGATTGTGATTGTGTGATTGTGGTTGTCTGATTGTGATTGTGTGATTGTGACTGTGTGATTGTGTGAGTGTGTGATTGTGTGATTGTGTGATTGTGTGATTGTGTGGTTGTGTGATTGTGTGATTGTGTGATTGTGTGATTGCGTGATTGTGTGATTGTGTGATTGTGTGATTGTGTGATCGTGTGAGTGTGTGATTGTGTGATTGCGTGATTGTGTGATTGAGTGATTGTGTGCTTGTGTGATTGTATACTTGTGTGATTGTGTGATTGTGTGATTGTATACTTGTGTGATTGTGTGATTGTGTGATTGTGCGATTGTGTGATTATGTGATTGTGTGATTGTGTGATTGTGTGATTGTGTGATTGTGTGATTGTGTGATTGTGTGATTGTGTGACTGTGTGATTGAGTGACTGTGTGATTGTGTGACCATGATTGTGTGACCGTGATTGTGTGACCGTGATTGTGTGACCGTGATTGTGTCATCGTGATTGTGTGATCGTGATTGTGTGATCGTGATTGTGGGTCCGTGATTGAGTGACCGTGATTGTGTGACCGTGATTGTGTGACCGTGATTGTGTGACCGTGATTGTGTGACCGTGATTGTGTGACCGTGATAGTGTGACCGTGAATGTGTGACTGCGTGATTGTGATTGCGTGATTGTGATTGCGTGATTGTGATTGCGAGATTGTGTGATTGTGTGATGGTGTGACTGTGTGATTGTGTGAATGCGTGATTGTGTGATCGTGTGATTGTGTGATCGTGTGATCGTGTGATTGTGTGATTGTGTGATTGTGTGATTGTGTGATTGTGTGAGTGTGTGATTGTGTGATTGAGTGATTGTGTGGTTGTGTGATTGTGTGATTAGGTGATTGTGTGATTGTGTGATTGTGTGATCGTGTGATTGTGTGATTGTGTGACTGTGTGATTGAGTGACTGTGTGATCGTGTGACCATGATTGTGTGACCGTGTTTGTGTGACCGTGATTGTGTGACCGTGATTGTGTGACCGTGATTGTGTCATCGTGATTGTGTGATCGTGATTGTGTGAACGTGATTGTGGGTCCGTGATTGAGTGACCGTGATTGAGTGACCGTGATTGTGTGACCGTGATTGTGTGACCGTGATTGTGTGACCGTGATAGTGTGACCGTGAATGTGTGACTGCGTGATTGTGATTGCATGATTGTGATTGCGTGATTGTGTGATTGTGTGATTGTGTGATAGTGTGATTGAGTGATTGTGTGATTGTGTGATTGTGTGATTGTGTGATTTTGTGATTGTGTGATTGTGTGATTGTGGGATTGTGTGATTGTGCGATTGTGTGATTGTGCGATTGTGTGATTGTGTGATTGTGTGATTGTGTGATTGTGTGATTGTGTGATTGTGTGATTGTGTGATTGTGTGATTGTGTGATTGTGTGATTGTGTGATTGTGTGATTGCGTGATTGCGTGATTGTGTGATTGTGTGATTGTGTGATTGTGTGATTGTGTGATTGTGTGATTGTGTGATTGTGTGATTGTGTGATTGTGTGGTTGTGTGACCGTGATTGTGTGATCGTGATTGTGTGATCGTGATTGTGTGATCGTGATTGTGTGATTGCGTGATTGTGATTGTGTGATTGTGTGACTGTGTGATTGTGTGATTGTGTGATTTTGTGATTGAGTGATTGTGTGATTGTGTGATTGTGTGAATGTGTGATTGTGTGTCCGTGATTGTGTGATTGTGTGATTGTGTGATTGTGTGATTGTGTGATTGTGTGATTGTTTGATTGTGTGATTGTGTGATTGTGTGATTGTGATTGTGTGATTGTGTGATTGTGTGATTGTGTGATTGTGTGATTGTGTGACTGAGTGATTGTGTGACTGTGTGATTGTGTGACTGTGTGATTGTGTGACTGTATGATTGAGAGACTGTGTGATTGTGTGACCATGATTGTGTGACCGTGATTGTGTGACCGATTGTGTGACCGTGATTGTGTGACCGTGATTGTGTCATCGTGATTGTGTGATCGTGATTGTGTGATCGTGATTGTGGGTCCGTGATTGAGTGAACGTGATTGAGTGACCGTGATTGAGTGACCGTGATTGTGTGACCGTGATTGTGTGACCGTGATTGTGTGACCGTGATTGTGTGACCGTGGTTGTGTGACCGTGATTGTGTGACCGTGATTGTGTGACCGTGATAGTGTGACCGTGAATGTGTGAATGCGTGATTGTGATTGCGTGGTTGTGATTCCGTGATTGTGTGATTGTGTGATCGTGTGAATGTGTGATTGTGTGATTGTGTGATTGTGTGATTGTGTGATTGTGTGATTGTGTGATTGTGTGATTGTGTGATTTTGTGATTGTGTGATTGTGTGATTGTGTGATTGTGATTGTGTGATTGTGATTGTGATTGTGTGATTGTGGTTGTGTGATTGTGATTGTGTGATTGTGATTGTGTGATTGTGTGATAGTGTGATAGTGTGATTGAGTGATTGTGTGATTGTGTGATTGTGTGATTGTGTGATTTTGTGATTGTGTGATTGTGTGATTGTGGGATTGTGTGATTGTGCGATTGTGTGATTGTGCGATTGTGTGATTGTGTGATTGTGTGATTGTGTGATTGTGTGATTGTGTGATTGTGTGATTGTGTGATTGTGTGATTGTGTGATTGTGTGATTTTGTGATTGTGTGATTGTGTGATTGTGGGATTGTGTGATTGTGCGATTGTGTGATTGTGCGATTGTGTGATTGTGTGATTGTGTGATTGTGTGATTGTGTGATTGTGTGATTGTGTGATTGTGTGATTGTGTGATTGTGTGATTGTGTGATTGCGTGATTGCGTGATTGTGTGATTGTGTGATTGTGTGATTGTGTGATTGTGTGATTGTGTGATTGTGTGATTGTGTGATTGTGTGATTGTGTGGTTGTGTGACCGTGATTGTGTGATCGTGATTGTGTGATCGTGATTGTGTGATCGTGATTGTGTGATTGCGTGATTGTGATTGTGTGATTGTGTGACTGTGTGATTGTGTGATTGTGTGATTTTGTGATTGAGTGATTGTGTGATTGTGTGATTGTGTGAATGTGTGATTGTGTGTCCGTGATTGTGTGATTGTGTGATTGTGTGATTGTGTGATTGTGTGATTGTGTGATTGTTTGATTGTGTGATTGTGTGATTGTGTGATTGTGATTGTGTGATTGTGTGATTGTGTGATTGTGTGATTGTGTGATTGTGTGACTGAGTGATTGTGTGACTGTGTGATTGTGTGACTGTGTGATTGTGTGACTGTATGATTGAGAGACTGTGTGATTGTGTGACCATGATTGTGTGACCGTGATTGTGTGACCGATTGTGTGACCGTGATTGTGTGACCGTGATTGTGTCATCGTGATTGTGTGATCGTGATTGTGTGATCGTGATTGTGGGTCCGTGATTGAGTGAACGTGATTGAGTGACCGTGATTGAGTGACCGTGATTGTGTGACCGTGATTGTGTGACCGTGATTGTGTGACCGTGATTGTGTGACCGTGGTTGTGTGACCGTGATTGTGTGACCGTGATTGTGTGACCGTGATAGTGTGACCGTGAATGTGTGAATGCGTGATTGTGATTGCGTGGTTGTGATTCCGTGATTGTGTGATTGTGTGATCGTGTGAATGTGTGATTGTGTGATTGTGTGATTGTGTGATTGTGTGATTGTGTGATTGTGTGATTGTGTGATTGTGTGATTGTGTGATTTTGTGATTGTGTGATTGTGTGATTGTGTGATTGTGATTGTGTGATTGTGATTGTGATTGTGTGATTGTGGTTGTGTGATTGTGATTGTGTGATTGTGATTGTGTGATTGTGATTGTGTGATTGTGATTGTGTGATCGTGATTGTGTGATTGTGATTGTGTGACCGTGATTGTGTGATTGTGATTGTGTGACCGTGATTGTGTGACCGTGATAGTGTGACCGTGAATGTGTGACTGCGTGATTGTGATTGCGTGATTGTGATTGCGTGATTGTGTGATTGTGTGATTGTGTGATTGTGTGATTGTGTGATTGTGTGATTGTGTGATTGTGTGATTGTGTGATTGTGTGATTGTGTGATTGTGTGAGTGTGTGATTGTGTGATTGAGTGATTGTGTGGTTGTGTGATTGTGTGATTAGGTGATTGTGTGATTGTGTGATTGTGTGATCGTGTGATTGTGTGATTGTGTGACTGTGTGATTGAGTGACTGTGTGATCGTGTGACCATGATTGTGTGACCGTGATTGTGTGACCGTGATTGTGTGACCGTGATTGTGTGACCGTGATTGTGTCATCGTGATTGTGTGATCGTGATTGTGTGAACGTGATTGTGGGTCCGTGATTGAGTGACCGTGATTGAGTGACCGTGATTGTGTGACCGTGATTGTGTGACCGTGATTGTGTGACCGTGATAGTGTGACCGTGAATGTGTGACTGCGTGATTGTGATTGCATGATTGTGATTGCGTGATTGTGTGATTGTGTGATTGTGTGATTGTGTGATTGTGTGATAGTGTGATTGAGTGATTGTGTGATTGTGTGATTGTGTGATTGTGTGATTTTGTGATTGTGTGATTGTGTGATTGTGGGATTGTGTGATTGTGCGATTGTGTGATTGTGCGATTGTGTGATTGTGTGATTGTGTGATTGTGTGATTGTGTGATTGTGTGATTGTGTGATTGTGTGATTGTGTGATTGTGTGATTGTGTGATTGTGTGATTGCGTGATTGTGTGATTGTGTGATTGTGTGATTGTGTGATTGTGTGATTGTGTGATTGTGTGATTGTGTGGTTGTGTGACCGTGATTGTGTGATCGTGATTGTGTGATCGTGATTGTGTGATCGTGATTGTGTGATTGCGTGATTGTGATTGTGTGATTGTGTGACTGTGTGATTGTGTGATTGTGTGATTGTGTGATTTTGTGATTGAGTGATTGTGTGATTGTGTGATTGTGTGAATGTGTGATTGTGTGATTGTGTGATTGTGTGATTGTGTGATTGTGTGATTGTTTGATTGTGTGATTGTGTGATTGTGTGATTGTGATTGTGTGATTGTGTGATTGTGTGATTGTGTGATTGTGTGATTGTGTGACTGAGTGATTGTGTGACTGTGTGATTGTGTGACTGTGTGATTGTGTGACTGTATGATTGAGAGACTGTGTGATTGTGTGACCATGATTGTGTGACCGTGATTGTGTGACCGTGATTGTGTGACCGTGATTGTGTGACCGTGATTGTGTCATCGTGATTGTGTGATCGTGATTGTGTGATCGTGATTGTGGGTCCGTGATTGAGTGACCGTGATTGAGTGACCGTGATTGTGTGACCGTGATTGTGTGACCGTGATAGTGTGACCGTGAATGTGTGACTGCGTGATTGTGATTGCATGATTGTGATTGCGTGATTGTGTGATTGTGTGATTGTGTGATTGCGTGATAGTGTGATTGAGTGATTGTGTGATTGTGTGATTGTGTGATTGTGTGATTTTGTGATTGTGTGATTGTGTGATTGTGGGATTGTGTGATTGTGCGATTGTGTGATTGTGCGATTGTGTGATTGTGTGATTGTGTGATTGTGTGATTGTGTGATTGTGTGATTGTGTGATTGTGTGATTGTGTGATTGTGTGATTGTGTGATTGTGTGATTGCGTGATTGCGTGATTGCGTGATTGCGTGATTGCGTGATTGTGTGATAGTGTGATTGTGTGATTGTGTGATTGTGTGATTGTGTGATTGTGTGATTGTGTGATTGTGTGATTGTGTGATTGTGTGATTGTGTGATTGTGTGATTGTGTGATTGTGTGATTGTGTGATTGTGTGATTGCGTGATTGTGATTGTGCGATTGCGTGACTGTGTGATTGTGTGATTGTGTGATTGTGTGATTGTGTGATTGTGTGATTGTGTGATTGTGTGATTGTGTGATTGTGTGATTGTGTGATTGTGTGATTGGGACTGTGTGATTGTGTGAGTGTGTGATTGCGTGATTGAGTGATTGTGTGCTTGTGTGATTGTGTGGTTGTGTGATTGTGTGATTGTGTGATTAGGTGATTGTGTGATTGTGTGATTGTGTGATTGTGTGATTGTGTGATTGTGTGATTGTGCGATTGTGTGAGTGTGTGATTGTCTGATTGAGTGATTGTGTGCTTGTGTGATTGTGTGGTTGTGTGATTGTGTGATTGTGTGATTGTGTGATTGTGTGATTGTGTGATTGTGTGATTGTGTGATTGTGTGATTGTGTGTGTGTCGTTGTGCGTGTGTGGTTGTGTGTGGGTGATGGTGATTTTGCGATTGTGTGTGCGTGTATGTGATTTTGTGTGTGCGGTTACGTGTATGATTGTGTGACTGATTGTGTGTGCGATTGTGTGTGTGCAATTCTGTGTGTGTAATTGCGTGTGTGTGACTGTGTGTGTGCGATTGTGTGTGTCATTGTGTGGGAGGGTCTGATTGTGATTGTGTGATTGCGTGATTGTGTGCGTGTGATTGTGATTGTGTGATTGTGTGATTGTGTGATACGTGCGAATTAGAGGCTGAATCGTTCGAAAATGAGCAAAATTCGTGCAAAACGAGCAACATTGTGCATTGTGGTGTTGAATTGTGCTCAGTTACGATAACTTAACATAACTAGATGGGACAGAGTCAAATCACAGCGGATATGTGCGAATCAGAGGCTGAATCGTTCGAAAATGAGCAAAATTCGTTCAAAACGAATAAAAATTCGATCAAAACGAGCAAAATTGTTCATTGCGGTGTTGAATTGTGCTCAGATAGGGTAAATTAACATAACTAGATAGTACAGAGTCGAATTACAGCGGATACGTGCGAATTAGAGGCTGAATCGTGCGAAAATGAGCATAATTCGTTCCTTACGAGCAAAATTGTTCATTGTGGTGTCGAATTGTGCTCAGTTACGATAACTTAACATAACTAGATGGGACAGAGTCGAATCACAACGGATATGTGCGAATTAGAGGCTGAATCGTGCGAAAATGAGCAAAATACGTTCATTACGAGCAAAATTGTTCATTGTGGTGTCGAATTGTGCTCAGATAGGATAACTTAACATAACTAGATAGTACAGAGTTGAATTACAGCGGATATGTGCGAATTAGAGGCTGAATCGTGCGAAAATGAGCATAATTCGTTCATTACGAGCAAAATTGTTCATTGTGGTGTGGAATTGTGCTCAGTTACGATAACTTAACATAACTAGATGCTACAGAGTCGAATCACAGCGGATATGTGCGAATTAGAGGCTGAATCGTGCGAAAATGAGCATAATTCTTGCAAAACGAGCAAAATTGTTCATTGTGGTGTTGAATTGTGCTCAGATAGGATAACTTAACATAACTAGATAGTACAGAGTCGAATTACAGCGGATATGTAGGAATTAGAGGCTGAATCGTGCGAATATGAGCAAAATTCGTTCAAAACGAGCAAAATTCGTGCAAAACGAGCAAAATTGTTCATTGTGGTGTTGAATTGTGCGCAGATAGGATAACTTAACATAACTAGATAGTACAGAGTCGAATTACAGCGGATATGTGCGAATTAGAGGCTGAATCGTGCGAAAATGAGCATTATTCGTTCATTACGAGCAAAATTGTTCATTGTGGTGTCGAATTGTGCTCAGTTACAATAACATAACATAACTAGGTGGGACAGAGTCGAATCGCAGCGGATATGTGCGAATTAGAGGCTGAATCGTGCGAAAATCAGCAAAATACGTTCATTACGAGCAAAATTGTTCATTGTGGTGTCGAATTGTGCTCAGTTGTGGTAACTTAACATAACTGGATGCTACAGGGTCGAATCACAGCGGATATGTGCGAATTAGAGGCTGAATCGTGCGAAAATGAGCATAATTCGTTCATTACGAGCAAAATTGTTCATTGTGGTGTGGAATTGTGCTCAGTTACGATAACTTAACATAACTAGATGGGGCAGAGTCGAATTACAGCGGACATGTGCGAATTAGAGACTGAATCGTGCGAAAATGTGCATTATTCGTTCATTACGAGCAAAATTGTTCATTGTGGTGTCGAATTGTGCTCAGTTGTGGTGACTCAACATAACTAGATGGTACCGAGTAGAATCACAGCGGATATGTGCGAATTAGAGGCTGAATCGTGCGAAAATGAGCAAAATACGTTCATTACGAGCAAAATTGTTCATTGTGGTGTCGAATTGTGCTCAGTTGTGGTAACTTAACATAACTAGATGGTACAGAGACGAATCACAGCGGATATGTGCGAATTAGAGGCTGAATCGTTCCAAAATGAGCAAAATTCGTTCAAAACGAGCAAAATTGTCCATTGTGGTGTGGAATTGTGTTCAGTTACGATAACATAACATAACTAGATGGGGCAGAGTCGAATCACAGCGGATATGTGCGAATTAGAGGCTGAATCGTGCGAAAATGAGCATAATTCGTTCATTACGAGCAAAATTGTTCATTGTGGTGTGGAATTGTGCTCAGTTACGATAACTTAACATAACTAGATGGGGCAGAGTCGAATCACAGCGGATATATGCGAATTAGAGGCTGAGTCGTGCGAAAATGAGCATAATTCGTGCAAAACGAGCAAAATTGTTCATTGTGGTGTAGAATTGTGCTCAGATAGGATAACTTAACATAACTAGATAGTGCAGAGTCGAATTACAGCGGATATGTGCGAATTAGAGGCTGAATCGTGCGAAAATGAGCATAATTCGTTCATTACGAGCAAAATTGTTCATTGTGGTGTGGAATTGTGCTCAGTTACGGTAACTTAACATAACTAGATGGGGCAGAGTCGAATCACAGCGGATATGTGCGAATTAGAGGCTGAGTCGTGCGAAAATGAGCATAATTCGTGCAAAACGAGCAAAATTGTTCATTGTGGTGTTGAATTGCGCTCAGATAGGATAACTTAACATAACTAGATAGTACAGAGGCGAATTACAGCGGATATGTGCGAATTAGAGGCTGAATCGTGCGAAAATGAGCATAATTCGTGCAAAACGAGCAAAATTGTTCATTGTGGTGCCGAATTGTGCTCAGATAGGATAACTTAACATAACTAGATAGTACAGAGTCGAATTACAGCGGATATGTGCGAATTAGAGGCTGAATCGTTTGAAAATGAGCAAAATTCGTTCAAAACGAGCAAAATTTGTGCAAAACGAGCAAAATTGTTCATTGTGGTGTTGAATTGTGCTCAGATAGGATAACTTAACATAACTAGATAGAACAGAGTCGAATTACAGCGGATATGTGCGAATTAGAGGCTGAATCGTGCGAAAATGAGCATAATTCGTTCATTACGAGCAAAATTGTTCATTGTGGTGTCGAATTGTGCTCAGTTACGATAACTTAACATAACTAGATGGTACAGAGTCGAATCACAGCGGATATGTGCGAATTAGAGGCTGAATCGTGCGAAAATGAGCATAATTCGTGCATAACGAGCAAAATTGTTCATTGTGGTGTCGAATTGTGCTCAGATAGGATAACTTAACATAACTAGGTAGTACAGAGTCGAATTACAGCGAATATGTGCGAATTAGAGGCTGAATCGTGCGAAAATGAGCATAATTCGTGCAAAACGAGCAAAATTGTTCACTGTGGTGTCGAATTGTGCTCAGATAGGATAACTTAATATGACTAGATAGTACACAGTCGAATTACAGCGGATATGTGCGAATTAAAGGCTGAATCGTGCGAAAATGAGCATTATTCGTGCAAAACGAGCAAAATTGCTCATTGTGGTGTTGAATTGTGCTCAGATAGGATAACTTAACATAACTAGATAGTACAGAGTCGAATTACAGCGGATATGTGCGAATTAGAGGCTGAATCGTGCGAAAATGAGCATAATTCGTGCAAAACGTGCAAAATTGTTCATTGTGGTGTCGAATTGTGCTCGGATAGGATAACTTAACATAACTAGATAGTACAGAGTCGAATTACAGCGGATATGTGCGAATTAGACGCTGAATCGTGCGAAAATGAGCAAAATTCGTTCATTACGAGCAAAATTGTTCATTGTGGTGTCGAATTGTGCTCAGTTACGATAACTTAACATAACTAGATGGGGCAGAATAGAATCACAGCGGATATGTGCGAATTAGAGGCTGAATCGTGCGAAATTCAGCAAAATACGTTCATTACGAGCAAAATTGTTCATTGTGGTGTCGAATTGTGCTCAGTTGTAGTAACTTAACATAACTAGATGGTACAGAGTCGAATCACAGCGGATATGTGCGAATTAGAGGCTGAATCGTGCGAAAATGAGCATAATTCGTGCATAACGAGCAAAATTGTTCATTTTGGTGTTGAATTGTGCTCAGATAGGATAACTTAACACAACTAGATGGTACAGATTCGAATTACAGCGGATATGTGCGAATTAGAGGCTTAATCGTTCATTAAATGAGCTAAATTCGCTCAAAACGAGCAAAATTCGTGCAAAACGAGCAAAATTGTTCATTGTGGTGTTGAATTGTGCTCAGATAGATTAACTTAACATAACTAGATAGTACAGAGTCGAATCACAGCGGATATGTGCGAATTAGAGGCTGAATCGTACGAAAATGAGCATAATTCGTGCAAAACGAGCAAAATTGTTCATTGTGGTGTCGAATTGTGCTCAGATAGGATAACTTAACATAACTAGGTAGTACAGAGTCGAATTACAGCGAATATGTGCGAATTAGAGGCTGAATCGTGCGAAAATGAGCATAATTCGTGCAAAACGAGCAAAATTGTTCACTGTGGTGTCGAATTGTGCTCAGATAGGATAACTTAACATAACTAGATAGTACAGAGTCGAATTACAGCGGATATGTGCGAATTAGAGGCTGAATCGTTCCAAAATGAGCAAAATTCGTTCAAAACGAGCAAGATTGTTCATTGTGGTGTTGAATTGTGCTCAGTTACGATAACTTAATATGACTAGATAGTACACAGTCGAATTACAGCGGATATGTGCGAATTAAAGGCTGAATCGTGCGAAAATGAGCATTATTCGTGCAAAACGAGCAAAATTGCTCATTGTGGTGTTGAATTGTGCTCAGATAGGATAACTTAACATAACTAGATAGTACAGAGTCGAATTACAGCGGATATGTGCGAATTAGAGGCTGAATCGTGCGAAAATGAGCATAATTCGTGCAAAACGAGCAAAATTGTTCATTGTGGTGTCGAATTGTGCTCGGATAGGATAACTTAACATAACTAGATAGTACAGAGTCGAATTACAGCGGATATGTGCGAATTAGACGCTGAATCGTGCGAAAATGAGCAAAATTCGTTCATTACGAGCAAAATTGTTCATTGTGGTGTCGAATTGTGCTCAGTTACGATAACTTAACATAACTAGATGGGGCAGAATAGAATCACAGCGGATATGTGCGAATTAGAGGCTGAATCGTGCGAAAATCAGCAAAATACGTTGATTACGAGCAAAATTGTTCATTGTGGTGTCGAATTGTGCTCAGTTGTAGTAACTTAACATAACTAGATGGTACAGAGTCGAATCACAGCGGATATGTGCGAATTAGAGGCTGAATCGTGCGAAAATGTGCAAAATTCGTTCATTACGAGCAAAATTGTTCATTGTGGTGTCGAATTGTGCTCAGTTGTGGTAACATAACATAACTAGATGGTACAGAGTCGAATCACAGCGGATATGTGCGAATTAGAGGCTGAATCGTGCGAAAATGGGCGTTATTCGTTCATTACGAGCAAAATTGTTCATTGTGGTGTCGAATTGTGCTCAGTTACGATAACTTAACATAACTAGATGGGGCAGAGTCGAATTACAGCGGATATGTGCGAATTAGAGACTGAATCGTGCGAAAATGTGCATTATTCGTTCATTACGAGCAAAATTGTTCATTGTGGTGTCGAATTGTGCTCAGTTGTGGTGACTCAACATAACTAGATGGTACCGAGTCGAATCACAGCGGATATGTGCGAATTAGAGGCTGAATCGTGCGAAAATGAGCAAAATACGTTCATTACGAGCAAAATTGTTCATTGTGGTGTCGAATTGTGCTCAGTTGTGGTAACTTAACATAACTAGATGGTACAGAGACGAATCACAGCGGATATGTGCGAATTAGAGGCTGAATCGTTCGAAAATGAGCAAAATTCGTTCAAAAGGATCAAAATTCGTGCAAAACGAGCAAAATTGTTCATTGTGGTGTTGAATTGTACTCAGATAGGATAACTTAATATAACTAGATAGTACAGAGTCGAATTACAGCGGATATGTGCGAATTAGAGGCTGAATCGTGCGAAAATGAGCATAATTCGTTCAAAACGAGCAATATTGTTCATTGTGGTGTTGAATTCTACTCAGTTACGATAACTTAATATGGCTAGATAGTACACAGTCGAATTACAGCGGATATGTGCGAATTAGAGGCTGAATCGTGCGAAAATGAGCATTATTCGTTCATTACGAGCAAAATTGTCCATTGTGGTGTGGAATTGTGTTCAGTTACGATAACATAACATAACTAGATGGGGCAGAGTCGAATCACAGCGGATATGTGCGAATTAGAGGCTGAATCGTGCGAAAATGAGCATAATTCGTGCAAAATGAGCAAAATTGTTCATTGTGGTGTTGAATTGTGCTCAGATAGGATAACTTAACATAACTAGATAGTACAGAGTCGAATTACAGCGGATATGTGCGAATTAGAGGCTGAATCGTGCGAAAATGAGCATAATTCGTGCTAAACGAGCAAAATTGTTCATTGTGGTGTAGAATTGTGCTCAGATAGGATAACTTAACATAACTAGATAGTGCAGAGTCGAATTACAGCGGATATGTGCGAATTAGAGGCTGAATCGTGCGAAAATGAGCATAATTCGTTCATTACGAGCAAAATTGTTCATTGTGGTGTGGAATTGTGCTCAGTTACGGTAACTTAACATACCTAGATGGGGCAGAGTCGAATCACAGCGGATATGTGCGAATTAGAGGCTGAGTCGTGCGAAAATGAGCATAATTCGTGCAAAACGAGCAAAATTGTTCATTGTGGTGTTGAATTGCGCTCAGATAGGATAACTTAACATAACTAGATAGTACAGAGGCGAATTACAGCGGATATGTGCGAATTAGAGGCTGAATCGTGCGAAAATGAGCATAATTCGTGCAAAACGAGCAAAATTGTTCATTGTGGTGCCGAATTGTGCTCAGATAGGATAACTTAACATAACTAGATAGTACAGAGTCGAATTACAGCGGATATGTGCGAATTAGAGGCTGAATCGTTCGAAAATGAGCAAAATTCGTTCAAAACGAGCAAAATTTGTGCAAAACGAGCAAAATTGTTCATTTTGGTGTTGAATTGTGCTCAGATAGGATAACTTAACACAACTAGATGGTACAGATTCGAATTACAGCGGATATGTGCGAATTAGAGGCTGAATCGTTCGAAAATGAGCTAAATTCGCTCAAAAGGAGCAAACTTCGTGCAAAACGAGCAAAATTGTTCATTGTGGTGTTGAATTGTGCTCAGATAGATTAACTTAACATAACTAGATAGTACAGAGTCGAATTACAGCGGATATGTGCGAATTAGAGGCTGAATCGTTCGAAAATGAGCAAAATTCGTTCAAAACGAGCAAAATTTGTGCAAAACGAGCAAAATTGTTCATTTTGGTGTTGAATTGTGCTCAGATAGGATAACTTAACACAACTAGATGGTACAGAGTCGAATTACAGCGGATATGTGCGAATTAGAGGCTGAATCGTGCGAAAATGAGCATTATTCGTTCATAACGAGCAAAATTGTTCATTGTGGTGTGGAATTGTGCTCAGTTACGATAACTTAACATAACTAGATGGGGCAGAATAGAATCACAGCGGATATGTGCGAATTAGAGGCTGAATCGTGCGAAAATCAGCAAAATACGTTCATTACGAGCAAAATTGTTCATTGTGGTGTCGAATTGTGCTCAGTCGTGGTAACTTAACATAACTAGATGGTACAGAGTCGAATCACAGCGGATATGTGCGAATTAGAGGCTGAATCGTGCGAAAATGAGCAAAATTCGTTCATTACGAGCAAAATTGTTCATTGTGGTGTCGAATTGTGCTCAGTTGTGGTAACTTAACATAACTAGATGGTACAGAGTCGAATCACAGCGGATATGTGCGAATTAGAGGCTGAATCGTGCGAAAATGGGCATTATTCGTTCATTACGAGCAAAATTGTTCATTGTGGTGTCGAATTGTGCTCAGTTACGATAACTTAACATAACTAGATGGGACAGAGTCGAATCACAGGGGATATGTGCGAATTAGAGGCTGAATCGTGCGAAAATGGGCATTATTCGTTCATTACGAGCAAAATTGTTCATTGTGGTGTCGAATTGTGCTCAGATAGGATAACTTAACATAACTAGATGGGACAGAGTCGAATCACAGCGGATATGTGCGAATTAGAGGCTGAATCGTGCGAAAATGGGCATTATTCGTTCATTACGAGCAAAATTGTTCATTGTGGTGTCGAATTGTGCTCAGTTACGATAACTTAACATAACTAGATGGGACAGAGTCGAATCACAGGGGATATGTGCGAATTAGAGGCTGAATCGTGCGAAAATGAGCAAAATACGTTCATTACGAGCAAAATTGTTCATTGTGGTGTCGAATTGTGCTCAGATAGGATAACTTAACATAACTAGATAGTACAGAGTTGAATTACAGCGGATATGTGCGAATTAGAGGCTGAATCGTGCGAAAATGAGCAAAATACGTTCATTACGAGCAAAATTGTTCATTGTGGTGTGGAATTGTGCTCAGTTACGATAACTTAACATAACTAGATAGTACAGAGTTGAATTACAGCGGATATGTGCGAATTAGAGGCTGAATCGTGCGAAAATGAGCATAATTCTTGCAAAACGAGCAAAATTGTTCATTGTGGTGTTGAATTGTGCTCAGATAGGATAACTTAACATAACTAGATAGTACAGAGTCGAATTACAGCGGATATGTAGGAATTAGAGGCTGAATCGTGCGAATATGAGCAAAATTCGTTCAAAACGAGCAAAATTCGTGCAAAACGAGCAAAATTGTTCATTGTGGTGTTGAATTGTGCTCAGATAGGATAACTTAACATAACTAGATAGTACAGAGTCGAATTACAGCGGATATGTGCGAATTAGAGGCTGAATCGTGCGAAAATGAGCATTATTCGTTCATTACGAGCAAAATTGTTCATTGTGGTGTCGAATTGTGCTCAGTTACAATAACATAACATAACTAGGTGGGACAGAGTCGAATCGCAGCGGATATGTGCGAATTAGAGGCTGAATCGTGCGAAAATCAGCAAAATACGTTCATTACGAGCAAAATTGTTCATTGTGGTGTCGAATTGTGCTCAGTTGTGGTAACTTAACATAACTAGATGCTACAGAGTCGAATCACAGCGGATATGTGCGAATTAGAGGCTGAATCGTGCGAAAATGAGCATAATTCGTTCATTACGAGCAAAATTGTTCATTGTTGTGTGGAATTGTGCTCAGTTACGATAACTTAACATAACTAGATGGGGCAGAGTCGAATTACAGCGGATATGTGCGAATTAGAGACTGAATCGTGCGAAAATGTGCATTATTCGTTCATTACGAGCAAAATTGTTCATTGTGGTGTCGAATTGCGCTCAGTTGTGGTGACTCAACATAACTAGATGGTACCGAGTCGAATCACAGCGGATATGTGCGAATTAGAGGCTGAATCGTGCGAAAATGAGCAAAATACGTTCATTACGAGCAAAATTGTTCATTGTGGTGTCGAATTGTGCTCAGTTGTGGTAACTTAACATAACTAGATGGTACAGAGACGAATCACAGCGGATATGTGCGAATTAGAGGCTGAATCGTGCGAAAATGAGCATTATTCGTTCATTACGAGCAAAATTGTCCATTGTGGTGTGGAATTGTGTTCAGTTACGATAACATAACATAACTAGATGGGGCAGAGTCGAATCACAGCGGATATGTGCGAATTAGAGGCTGAATCGTGCGAAAATGAGCATAATTCGTGCAAAACGAGCAAAATTGTTCATTGTGGTGTTGAATTGTGCTCAGATAGGATAACTTAACATAACTAGATAGTACAGAGTCGAATTACAGCGGATATGTGCGAATTAGAGGCTGAATCGTGCGAAAATGAGCATAATTCGTGCTAAACGAGGAAAATTGTTCATTGTGGTGTAGAATTGTGCTCAGATAGGATAACTTAACATACCTAGATAGTGCAGAGTCGAATTACAGCGGATATGTGCGAATTAGAGGCTGAATCGTGCGAAAATGAGCATAATTCGTTCATTACGAGCAAAATTGTTCATTGTGGTGTGGAATTGTGCTCAGTTACGGTATCTTAACATAACTAGATGGGGCAGAGTCGAATCACAGCGGATATGTGCGAATTAGAGGCTGAGTCGTGCGAAAATGAGCATAATTCGTGCAAAACGAGCAAAATTGTTCATTGTGGTGTTGAATTGCGCTCAGATAGGATAACTTAACATAACTAGATAGTACAGAGGCGAATTACAGCGGATATGTGCGAATTAGAGGCTGAATCGTGCGAAAATGAGCATAATTCGTGCAAAACGAGCAAAATTGTTCATTGTGGTGCCGAATTGTGCTCAGATAGGATAACTTAACATAACTAGATAGTACAGAGTCGAATTACAGCGGATATGTGCGAATTAGATGCTGAATCGTTCGAAAATGAGCAAAATTCGTTCAAAACGAGCAAAATTTGTGCTAAACGAGCAAAATTGTTCATTGTGGTGTAGAATTGTGCTCAGATAGGATAACTTAACATACCTAGATAGTGCAGAGTCGAATTACAGCGGATATGTGCGAATTAGAGGCTGAATCGTGCGAAAATGAGCATAATTCGTGCAAAACGAGCAAAGTTGTTCATTGTGGTGCTGAATTGTGCTCAGTTACGATGACTTAACATAACTAGATGGTACAGAGTCGAATCACAGCGGATATGTGCGAATTAGAGGCTGAATCGTGCGAAAATGAGCATAATTCGTGCAACACGAGCAAAATTGTTCATTGTGGTGTTGAATTGTGCTCAGATAGGATAACTTAACATAACTAGATGGGGCAGAATAGAATCACAGCGGATATGTGCGAATTAGAGGCTGAATCGTGCGAAAATCAGCAAAATACGTTCATTACGAGCAAAATTGTTCATTGTGGTGTCGAATTGTGCTCAGTTGTGGTAACTTAACATAACTAGATGGTACAGAGTCGAATCACAGCGGATATGTGCGAATTAGAGGCTGAATCGTGCGAAAATGAGCAAAATTCGTTCATTACGAGCAAAATTGTTCATTGTGGTGTCGAATTGTGCTCAGTTGTGGTAACATAACATAACTAGATGGTACAGAGTCGAATCACAGCGGATATGTGCGAATTAGAGGCTGAATCGTGCGAAAATGGGCATTATTCGTTCATTACGAGCAAAATTGTTCATTGTGGTGTCGAATTGTGCTCAGTTACGATAACTTAACATAACTAGATGGGACAGAGTCGAATCACAGGGGATATGTGCGAATTAGAGGCTGAATCGTGCGAAAATCAGCAAAATACGTTCATTACGAGCAAAATTGTTCATTGTGGTGACGAATTGTGCTCAGTTGTGGTAACTTAACATAACTAGATGGGACAGAGTCGAATCACAGCGGATATGTGCGAATTAGAGGCTGAATCGTGCGAAAATGGGCATTATTCGTTCATTACGAGCAAAATTGTTCATTGTGGTGTCGAATTGTGCTCAGTTACGATAACTTAACATAACTAGATGGACAGAGTCGAATCACAGGGGATATGTGCGAATTAGAGGCTGAATCGTGCGAAATGGGCATTATTCGTTCATTACGAGCAAAATTGTTCATTGTGGTGTCGAATTGTGCTCAGTTACGATAACTTAACATAACTAGATGGGACAGAGTCGAATCACAGGGGATATGTGCGAATTAGAGGCTGAATCGTGCGAAAATCAGCAAAATACGTTCATTACGAGCAAAATTGTTCATTGTGACGACGAATTGTGCTCAGTTGTGGTAACTTAACATAACTAGATGGGACAGAGTCGAATCACAGCGGATATGTGCGAATTAGAGGCTGAATCGTGCGAAAATGAGCAAAATACGTTCATTACGAGCAAAATTGTTCATTGTGGTGTCGAATTGTGCTCAGATAGGATAACTTAACATAACTAGATGGGACAGAGTCCAATCACAACGGATATGTGCGAATTGGAGGCTGAATCGTGCGAAAATGGGCATTATTCGTTCATTACGAGCAAAATTGTTCATTGTGGTGTCGAATTGTGCTCAGTTACGATAACTTAACATAACTAGATGGGACAGAGTCGAATCACAGGGGATATGTGCGAATTAGAGGCTGAATCGTGCGAAAATGGGCATTATTCGTTCATTACGAGCAAAATTGTTCTTTGTGGTGTCGAATTGTGCTCAGTTACGATAACTTAACATAACTAGATGGGACAGAGTCGAATCACAGGGGATATGTGCGAATTAGAGGCTGAATCGTGCGAAAATCAGCAAAATACGTTCATTACGAGCAA
The DNA here is from genome assembly GCF_050947335.1 of Megachile rotundata. Lineage (NCBI taxonomy): Eukaryota > Metazoa > Arthropoda > Insecta > Hymenoptera > Megachilidae > Megachile > Megachile rotundata. The sequence continues at coordinate 13,093 of NW_027473534.1, read as the reverse complement.
AATTGTTCATTGTGGTGATGAATTGTGCTCAGTTGTGGTAACATTAACATAACTAGATGGGACAGAGTCGAATCACAGCGGATATGTGCGAATTAGAGGCTGAATCGTGCGAAAATGAGCAAAATACGTTCATTACGAGCAAAATTGTTCATTGTGGTGTCGAATTGTGCTCAGATAGGATAACTTAACATAACTAGATGGGACAGAGTCGAATCACAGCGGATATGTGCGAATTAGAGGCTGAATCGTGCGAAAATGGGCATTATTCGTTCATTACGAGCAAAATTGTTCATTGTGGTGTCGAATTGTGCTCAGTTACGATAACTTAACATAACTAGATGGGACAGAGTCGAATCACAGGGGATATGTGCGAATTAGAGGCTGAATCGTGCGAAAATGAGCAAAATACGTTCATTACGAGCAAAATTGTTCATTGTGGTGTCGAATTGTGCTCAGATAGGATAACTTAACATAACTAGATGGGACAGAGTCCAATCACAACGGATATGTGCGAATTGGAGGCTGAATCGTGCGAAAATGAGCAAAATACGGTCATTACGAGCAAAATTGTTCATTGTGGTGTCGAATTGTGCTCAGTTGTGGTAACTTAACATAACTAGATGGTACAGAGACGAATCACAGCGGATATGTGCGAATTAGAGGCTGAATCGTGCGAAAATGAGCATAATTCGTTCAAAACGAGCAATATTGTTCATTGTGGTGTTGAATTCTACTCAGTTACGATAACTTAATATGACTAGATAGTACACAGTCGAATTACAGCGGATATGTGCGAATTATAGGCTGAATCGTGCGAAAATGAGCATTATTCGTTCATTACGAGCAAAATTGTCCATTGTGGTGTGGAATTGTGTTCAGTTACGATAACATAACATAACTAGATGGGGCAGAGTCGAATCACAGCGGATATGTGCGAATTAGAGGCTGAATCGTGCGAAAATGAGCATAATTCGTGCAAAACGAGCAAAATTGTTCATTGTGGTGTTGAATTGTGCTCAGATAGGATAACTTAACATAACTAGATAGTACAGAGTCGAATTACAGCGGATATGTGCGAATTAGAGGCTGAATCGTGCGAAAATGAGCATAATTCGTGCTAAACGAGCAAAATTGTTCATTGTGGTGTAGAATTGTTCTCAGATAGGATAACTTAACATAACTAGATAGTGCAGAGTCGAATTACAGCGGATATGTGCGAATTAGAGGCTGAATCGTGCGAAAATGAGCATAATTCGTTCATTACGAGCAAAATTGTTCATTGTGGTGTGGAATTGTGCTCAGTTACGATAACTTAACATAACTAGATGGGGCAGAGTCGAATCACAGCGGATATGTGCGAATTAGAGGCTGAGTCGTGCGAAAATGAGCATAATTCGTGCAAAACGAGCAAAATTGTTCATTGGGGTGTAGAATTGTGCTCAGATAGGATAACTTAACATAACTAGATAGTGCAGAGTCGAATTACAGCGGATATGTGCGAATTAGAGGCTGAATCGTGCGAAAATGAGCATAATTCGTTCATTACGAGCAAAATTGTTCATTGTGGTGTGGAATTGTGCTCAGTTACGGTAACTTAACATAACTAGATGGGGCAGAGTCGAATCACAGCGGATATGTGCGAATTAGAGGCTGAGTCGTGCGAAAATGAGCATAATTCGTGCAAAACGAGCAAAATTGTTCATTGTGGTGTTGAATTGCGCTCAGATAGGATAACTTAACATAACTAGATAGTAGAGAGGCGAATTACAGCGGATATGTGCGAATTAGAGGCTGAATCGTGCGAAAATGAGCATAATTCGTGCAAAACGAGCAAAATTGTTCATTGTGGTGCCGAATTGTGCTCAGATAGGATAACTTAACATAACTAGATAGTACAGAGTCGAATTACAGCGGATATGTGCGAATTAGAGGCTGAATCGTTCGAAAATGAGCAAAATTCGTTCAAAACGAGCAAAATTTGTGCAAAACGAGCAAAATTGTTCATTGTGGTGTTGTATTGTGCTCAGATAGGATAACTTAACATAACTAGATAGTACAGAGTCGAATTACAGCGGATATGTGCGAATTAGAGGCTGAATCGTGCGAAAATGAGCATAATTCGTTCATTACGAGCAAAATTGTTCATTGTGGTGTCGAATTGTGCTCAGTTACGATAACTTAACATAACTAGATGGTACAGAGTCGAATCACAGCGGATATGTGCGAATTAGAGGCTGAATCGTGCGAAAATGAGCATAATTCGTGCATAACGAGCAAAATTGTTCATTTTGGTCTTGAATTGTGCTCAGATAGGATAACTTAACACAACTAGATGGTACAGATTCGAATTACAGCGGATATGTGCGAATTAGAGGCTGAATCGTTCGAAAATGAGCTAAATTCGCTCAAAACGAGCAAAATTCGTGCAAAACGAGCAAAATTGTTCATTGTGGTGTTGAATTGTGCTCAGATAGATTAACTTAACATAACTAGATAGTACAGAGTCGAATCACAGCGGATATGTGCGAATTAGAGGCTGAATCGTACGAAAATGAGCATAATTCGTGCAAAACGAGCAAAATTGTTCATTGTGGTGTCGAATTGTGCTCAGATAGGATAACTTAACATAACTAGGTAGTACAGAGTCGAATTACAGCGAATATGTGCGAATTAGAGGCTGAATCGTGCGAAAATGAGCATAATTCGTGCAAAACGAGCAAAATTGTTCACTGTGGTGTCGAATTGTGCTCAGATAGGATAACTTAACATAACTAGATAGTACAGAGTCGAATTACAGCGGATATGTGGGAATTAGAGGCTGAATCGTTCCAAAATGAGCAAAATTCGTTCAAAACGAGCAAGATTGTTCATTGTGGTGTTGAATTGTGCTCAGTTACGATAACTTAATATGACTAGATAGTACACAGTCGAATTACAGCGGATATGTGCGAATTAAAGGCTGAATCGTGCGAAAATGAGCATTATTCGTGCAAAACGAGCAAAATTGCTCATTGTGGTGTTGAATTGTGCTCAGATAGGATAACTTAACACAACTAGATAGTACAGAGTCGAATTACAGCGGATATGTGCGAATTAGAGGCTGAATCGTGCGAAAATGAGCATAATTCGTGCAAAACGAGCAAAATTGTTCATTGTGGTGTCGAATTGTGCTCGGATAGGATAACTTAACATAACTAGATAGTACAGAGTCGAATTCCAGCGGATATGTGCGAATTAGACGCTGAATCGTGCGAAAATGAGCATAATTCGTGCAAAACGAGCAAAATTGTTCATTGTGGTGTTGAATTGTGCTCAGATAGGTTAACTTAACATAACTAGATAGTACAGAGTCGAATTACAGCGGCTATGTGCGAATTAGAGGCAGAATCGTGCGAAAATGAGCATAATTCGTTCAAAACGAGCAAAGTTGTTCATTGTGGTGCTGAATTGTGCTCCAGTTACGATGACTTAACATAACTAGATGGTACAGAGTCGAATCACAGCGGATATGTGCGAATTAGAGGCTGAATCGTGCGAAAATGAGCATAATTCGTGCAACACGAGCAAAATTGTTCATTGTGGTGTTGAATTGTGCTCAGATAGGATAACTTAACATAACTAGATAGTACAGAGTCGAATTACAGCGGATATGTGCGAATTAGAGGCTGAATCGTGCGAAATGAGCATTATTCGTTCATTACGAGCAAAATTGTTCATTGTGGTGTGGAATTGTGCTCAGTTACGATAACTTAACATAACTAGATGGGGCAGAATAGAATCACAGCGGATATGTGCGAATTAGAGGCTGAATCGTGCGAAAATCAGCAAAATACGTTCATTACGAGCAAAATTGTTCATTGTGGTGTCGAATTGTGCTCAGTTGTGGTAACTTAACATAACTAGATGGTACAGAGTCGAATCACAGCGGATATGTGCGAATTAGAGGCTGAATCGTGCGAAAATGAGCAAAATTCGTTCATTACGAGCAAAATTGTTCATTGTGGTGTCGAATTGTGCTCAGTTGTGGTAACTTAACATAACTAGATGGTACAGAGTCGAATCACAGCGGATATGTGCGAATTAGAGGCTGAATCGTGCGAAAATGGGCATTATTCGTTCATTACGAGCAAAATTGTTCATTGTGGTGTCGAATTGTGCTCAGTTACGATAACTTAACATAACTAGTTGGGACAGAGTCGAATCACAGGGGATATGTGCGAATTAGAGGCTTAATCGTGCGAAAATCAGCAAAATACGTTCATTACGAGCAAAATCGTTCATTGTGGTGACGAATTGTGCTCAGTTGTGGTAACTTAACATAACTAGATGGGACAGAGTCGAATCACAGCGGATATGTGCGAATTAGAGGCTGAATCGTGCGAAAATGAGCAAAATACGTTCATTACGAGCAAAATTGTTCATTGTGGTGTCGAATTGTGCTCAGATAGGATAACTTAACATAACTAGATGGGACAGAGTCCAATCACAACGGATATGTGCGAATTGGAGGCTGAATCGTGCGAAAATGGGCATTATTCGTTCATTACGAGCAAAATTGTTCATTGCGGTGTCGAATTGTGCTCAGTTACGATAACTTAACATAACTAGATGGGACAGAGTCGAATCACAGGGGATATGTGCGAATTAGAGGCTGAATCGTGCGAAAATGGGCATTATACGTTCATTACGAGCAAAATTGTTCTTTGTGGTGTCGAATTGTGCTCAGTTACGATAACTTAACGTAACTAGATGGGACAGAGTCGAATCACAGGGGATATGTGCGAATTAGAGGCTGAATCGTGCGAAAATCAGCAAAATACGTTCATTACGAGCAAAATTGTTCATTGTGGTGTCGAATTGTGCTCAGTTGCGTTAACTTAACATAACTAGATGGGACAGAGTCGAATCACAGGGGATATGTGCGAATTAGAGGCTGAATCGTGCGAAAATGGGCATTATTCGTTCATTACGAGCAAAATTGTTCATTGTGGTGTCGAATTGTGCTCAGTTACGATAACTTAACATAACTAGATGGGACAGAGTCGAATCACAGGGGATATGTGCGAATTAGAGGCTGAATCGTGCGAAAATCAGCAAAATACGTTCATTACGAACAAAATTGTTCATTGTGATGACGAATTGTGCTCAGTTGTGGTAACTTAACATAACTAGATGGGACAGAGTCGAATCACAGCGGATATGTGCGAATTAGAGGCTGAATCGTGCGAAAATGGGCATTATTCGTTCATTACGAGCAAAATTGTTCATTGTGGTGTCGAATTGTGCTCAGTTACGATAACTTAACATAACTAGATGGGACAGAGTCGAATCACAGGGGATATGTGCGAATTAGAGGCTGAATCGTGCGAAAATGGGCATTATTCGTTCATTACGAGCAAAATTGTTCATTGTGGTGTCGAATTGTGCTCAGTTACGATAACTTAACATAACTAGATGGGACAGAGTCGAATCACAGGGGATATGTGCGAATTAGAGGCTGAATCGTGCGAAAATCAGCAAAATACGTTCATTACGAGCAAAATTGTTGATTGTGGTGACGAATTGTGCTCAGTTGTGGTAACTTAACATAACTAGATGGGACAGAGTCGAATCACAGCGGATATGTGCGAATTAGAGGCTGAATCGTGCGAAAATGAGCAAAATACGTTCATTAAGAGCAAAATTGTTCATTGTGGTGTCGAATTGTGCTCAGATAGGATAACTTAACATAACTAGATGGGACAGAGTCGAATCACAGCGGATATGTGCGAATTAGAGGCTGAATCGTGCGAAAATGGGCATTATTCGTTCATTACGAGCAAAATTGTTCATTGTGGTGTCGAATTGTGCTCAGTTACGATAACTTAACATAACTAGATGGGACAGAGTCGAATCACAGGGGATATGTGCGAATTAGAGGCTGAATCGTGCGAAAATGAGCAAAATACGTTCATTACGAGCAAAATTGTTCATTGTGGTGTCGAGTTGTGCTCAGATAGGATAACTTAACATAACTAGATGGGACAGAGTCCAATCACAACGGATATGTGCGAATTGGAGGCTGAATCGTGCGAAAATGAGCAAAATACGGTCATTACGAGCAAAATTGTTCATTGTGGTGTCGAATTGTGCTCAGTTGTGGTAACTTAACATAACTAGATAGTACAGAGTCGAATTACAGCGGATATGTGCGAATTAGAGGCTGAATCGTGCGAAAATGAGCAAAATTCGTTCATTACGAGCAAAATAGTTCATTGTGGTGTCGAATTGTGCTCAGTTACGATAACTTAACATAACTAGATGGGACAGAGTCGAATCACAGGGGATATGTGCGAATTAGAGGCTGAATCGTGCGAAAATCAGCAAAATACGTTCATTACGAGCAAAATTGTTCATTGTGGTGACGAATTGTGCTCAGTTGTGGTAACTTAACATAACTAGATGGGACAGAGTCGAATCACAGCGGATATGTGCGAATTAGAGGCTGAATCGTGCGAAAATGAGCAAAATACGTTCATTAAGAGCAAAATTGTTCATTGTGGTGTCGAATTGTGCTCAGATAGGATAACTTAACATAACTAGATGGGACAGAGTCGAATCACAGCGGATATGTGCGAATTAGAGGCTGAATCGTGCGAAAATGGGCATTATTCGTTCATTACGAGCAAAATTGTTCATTGTGGTGTCGAATTGTGCTCAGTTACGATAACTTAACATAACTAGATGGGACAGAGTCGAATCACAGGGGATATGTGCGAATTAGAGGCTGAATCGTGCGAAAATGAGCAAAATACGTTCATTACGAGCAAAATTGTTCATTGTGGTGTCGAATTGTGCTCAGATAGGATAACTTAACATAACTAGATGGGACAGAGTCCAATCACAACGGATATGTGCGAATTGGAGGCTGAATCGTGCGAAAATGAGCAAAATACGGTCATTACGAGCAAAATTGTTCATTGTGGTGTCGAATTGTGCTCAGTTGTGGTAACTTAACATAACTAGATAGTACAGAGTCGAATTACAGCGGATATGTGCGAATTAGAGGCTGAATCGTGCGAAAATGAGCAAAATACGTTCATTACGAGCAAAATTGTTCATTGTGGTGTCGAATTGTGCTCAGTTGTGGTAACTTAACATAACTAGATGGTACAGCGACGAATCACAGCGGATATGTGCGAATTAGAGGCTGAATCGTGCGAAAATGAGCATAATTCGTTCAAAACGAGCAATATTGTTCATTGTGGTGTTGAATTCTACTCAGTTACGATAACTTAATATGACTAGATAGTACACAGTCGAATTACAGCGGATATGTGCGAATTAGAGGCTGAATCGTGCGAAAATGAGCATTATCCGTTCATTACGAGCAAAATTGTCCATTGTGGTGTGGAATTGTGTTCAGTTACGATAACATAACATAACTAGATGGGGCAGAGTCGAATCACAGCGGATATGTGCGAATTAGAGGCTGAATCGTGCGAAAATGAGCATAATTCGTGCAAAACGAGCAAAATTGTTCATTGTGGTGTTGAATTGTGCTCAGATAGGATAACTTAACATAACTAGATAGTACAGAGTCGAATTACAGCGGATATGTGCGAATTAGAGGCTGAATCGTGCGAAAATGAGCATAATTCGTGCTAAACGAGCAAAATTGTTCATTGTGGTGTAGAATTGTTCTCAGATAGGATAACTTAACATAACTAGATAGTGCAGAGTCGAATTACAGCGGATATGTGCGAATTAGAGGCTGAATCGTGCGAAAATGAGCATAATTCGTTCATTACGAGCAAAATTGTTCATTGTGGTGTGGAATTGTGCTCAGTTACGATAACTTAACATAACTAGATGGGGCAGAGTCGAATCACAGCGGATATGTGCGAATTAGAGGCTGAGTCGTGCGAAAATGAGCATAATTCGTGCAAAACGAGCAAAATTGTTCATTGTGGTGTAGAATTGTGCTCAGTTGTGGTGACTCAACATAACTAGATGGTACCGAGTCGAATCACAGCGGATATGTGCGAATTAGAGGCTGAATCGTGCGAAAATGAGCAAAATACGTTCATTACGAGCAAAATTGTTCATTGTGGTGTCGAATTGTGCTCAGTTGTGGTAACTTAACATAACTAGATGGTACAGAGACGAATCACAGCGGATATGTGCGAATTAGAGGCTGAATCGTGCGAAAATGAGCATAATTCGTTCAAAACGAGCAATATTGTTCATTGTGGTGTTGAATTCTACTCAGTTACGATAACTTAATATGGCTAGATAGTACACAGTCGAATTACAGCGGATATGTGCGAATTAGAGGCTGAATCGTGCGAAAATGAGCATTATTCGTTCATTACGAGCAAAATTGTCCATTGTGGTGTGGAATTGTGTTCAGTTACGATAACATAACATAACTAGATGGGGCAGAGTCGAATCACAGCGGATATGTGCGAATTAGAGGCTGAATCGTGCGAAAATGAGCATAATTCGTGCAAAATGAGCAAAATTGTTCATTGTGGTGTTGAATTGTGCTCAGATAGGATAACTTAACATAACTAGATAGTACAGAGTCGAATTACAGCGGATATGTGCGAATTAGAGGCTGAATCGTGCGAAAATGAGCATAATTCGTGCTAAACGAGCAAAATTGTTCATTGTGGTGTAGAATTGTGCTCAGATAGGATAACTTAACATAACTAGATAGTGCAGAGTCGAATTACAGCGGATATGTGCGAATTAGAGGCTGAATCGTGCGAAAATGAGCATAATTCGTTCATTACGAGCAAAATTGTTCATTGTGGTGTGGAATTGTGCTCAGTTACGGTAACTTAACATACCTAGATGGGGCAGAGTCGAATCACAGCGGATATGTGCGAATTAGAGGCTGAGTCGTGCGAAAATGAGCATAATTCGTGCAAAACGAGCAAAATTGTTCATTGTGGTGTTGAATTGCGCTCAGATAGGATAACTTAACATAACTAGATAGTACAGAGGCGAATTACAGCGGATATGTGCGAATTAGAGGCTGAATCGTGCGAAAATGAGCATAATTCGTGCAAAACGAGCAAAATTGTTCATTGTGGTGCCGAATTGTGCTCAGATAGGATAACTTAACATAACTAGATAGTACAGAGTCGAATTACAGCGGATATGTGCGAATTAGAGGCTGAATCGTTCGAAAATGAGCAAAATTCGTTCAAAACGAGCAAAATTGTTCATTTTGGTGTTGAATTGTGCTCAGATAGGATAACTTAACACAACTAGATGGTACAGATTCGAATTACAGCGGATATGTGCGAATTAGAGGCTGAATCGTTCGAAAATGAGCTAAATTCGCTCAAAAGGAGCAAACTTCGTGCAAAACGAGCAAAATTGTTCATTGTGGTGTTGAATTGTGCTCAGATAGATTAACTTAACATAACTAGATAGTACAGAGTCGAATTACAGCGGATATGTGCGAATTAGAGGCTGAATCGTTCGAAAATGAGCAAAATTCGTTCAAAACGAGCAAAATTTGTGCAAAACGAGCAAAATTGTTCATTTTGGTGTTGAATTGTGCTCAGATAGGATAACTTAACACAACTAGATGGTACAGAGTCGAATTACAGCGGATATGTGCGAATTAGAGGCTGAATCGTGCGAAAATGAGCATTATTCGTTCATTACGAGCAAAATTGTTCATTGTGGTGTGGAATTGTGCTCAGTTACGATAACTTAACATAACTAGATGGGGCAGAATAGAATCACAGCGGATATGTGCGAATTAGAGGCTGAATCGTGCGAAAATCAGCAAAATACGTTCATTACGAGCAAAATTGTTCATTGTGGTGTCGAATTGTGCTCAGTCGTGGTAACTTAACATAACTAGATGGTACAGAGTCGAATCACAGCGGATATGTGCGAATTAGAGGCTGAATCGTGCGAAAATGAGCAAAATTCGTTCATTACGAGCAAAATTGTTCATTGTGGTGTCGAATTGTGCTCAGTTGTGGTAACTTAACATAACTAGATGGTACAGAGTCGAATCACAGCGGATATGTGCGAATTAGAGGCTGAATCGTGCGAAAATGGGCATTATTCGTTCATTACGAGCAAAATTGTTCATTGTGGTGTCGAATTGTGCTCAGTTACGATAACTTAACATAACTAGATGGGACAGAGTCGAATCACAGGGGATATGTGCGAATTAGAGGCTGAATCGTGCGAAAATCAGCAAAATACGTTCATTACGAGCAAAATTGTTCATTGTGGTGACGAATTGTGCTCAGTTGTGGTAACTTAACATAACTAGATGGGACAGAGTCGAATCACAGCGGATATGTGCGAATTAGAGGCTGAATCGTGCGAAAATGAGCAAAATACGTTCATTACGAGCAAAATTGTTCATTGTGGTGTCGAATTGTGCTCAGATAGGATAACTTAACATAACTAGATGGGACAGAGTCCAATCACAACGGATATGTGCGAATTGGAGGCTGAATCGTGCGAAAATGGGCATTATTCGTTCATTACGAGCAAAATTGTTCATTGTGGTGTCGAATTGTGCTCAGTTACGATAACTTAACATAACTAGATGGGACAGAGTCGAATCACAGGGGATATGTGCGAATTAGAGGCTGAATCGTGCGAAAATGGGCATTATTCGTTCATTACGAGCAAAATTGTTCTTTGTGGTGTCGAATTGTGCTCAGTTACGATTACTTAACATAACTAGATGGGACAGAGTCGAATCACAGGGGATATGTGCGAATTAGAGGCTGAATCGTGCGAAAATGAGCAAAATACGTTCATTACGAGCAAAATTGTTCATTGTGGTGTGGAATTGTGCTCAGTTACGATAACTTAACATAACTAGATGGGACAGAGTCGAATCACAGGGGATATGTGCGAATTAGAGGCTGAATCGTGCGAAAATGGGCATTATTCGTTCATTACGAGCAAAATTGTTCATTGTGGTGTCGAATTGTGCTCAGTTACGATAACTTAACATAACTAGATGGGACAGAGTCGAATCACAGGGGATATGTGCGAATTAGAGGCTGAATCGTGCGAAAATGAGCAAAATACGTTCATTACGAGCAAAATTGTTCATTGTGGTGACGAATTGTGCTCAGTTGTGGTAACTTAACATAACTAGATGGGACAGAGTCGAATCACAGCGGATATGTGCGAATTAGAGGCTGAATCGTGCGAAAATGAGCAAAATACGTTCATTACGAGCAAAATTGTTCATTGTGGTGTCGAATTGTGCTCAGATAGGATAACTTAACATAACTAGATAGTACAGAGTTGAATTACAGCGGATATGTGCGAATTAGAGGCTGAATCGTGCGAAAATGAGCAAAATACGTTCATTACGAGCAAAATTGTTCATTGTGGTGTGGAATTGTGCTCAGTTACGATAACTTAACATAACTAGATAGTACAGAGTTGAATTACAGCGGATATGTGCGAATTAGAGGCTGAATCGTGCGAAAATGAGCATAATTCTTGCAAAACGAGCAAAATTGTTCATTGTGGTGTTGAATTGTGCTCAGATAGGATAACTTAACATAACTAGATAGTACAGAGTCGAATTACAGCGGATATGTAGGAATTAGAGGCTGAATCGTGCGAATATGAGCAAAATTCGTTCAAAACGAGCAAAATTCGTGCAAAACGAGCAAAATTGTTCATTGTGGTGTTGAATTGTGCTCAGATAGGATAACTTAACATAACTAGATAGTACAGAGTCGAATTACAGCGGATATGTGCGAATTAGAGGCTGAATCGTGCGAAAATGAGCATTATTCGTTCATTACGAGCAAAATTGTTCATTGTGGTGTCGAATTGTGCTCAGTTACAATAACATAACATAACTAGGTGAGACAGAGTCGAATCGCAGCGGATATGTGCGAATTAGAGGCTGAATCGTGCGAAAATCAGCAAAATACGTTCATTACGAGCAAAATTGTTCATTGTGGTGTCGAATTGTGCTCAGTTGTGGTAACTTAACATAACTAGATGCTACAGAGTCGAATCACAGCGGATATGTGCGAATTAGAGGCTGAATCGTGCGAAAATGAGCATAATTCGTTCATTACGAGCAAAATTGTTCATTGTTGTGTGGAATTGTGCTCAGTTACGATAACTTAACATAACTAGATGGGGCAGAGTCGAATTACAGCGGATATGTGCGAATTAGAGACTGAATCGTGCGAAAATGTGCATTATTCGTTCATTACGAGCAAAATTGTTCATTGTGGTGTCGAATTGCGCTCAGTTGTGGTGACTCAACATAACTAGATGGTACCGAGTCGAATCACAGCGGATATGTGCGAATTAGAGGCTGAATCGTGCGAAAATGAGCAAAATACGTTCATTACGAGCAAAATTGTTCATTGTGGTGTCGAATTGTGCTCAGTTGTGGTAACTTAACATAACTAGATGGTACAGAGACGAATCACAGCGGATATGTGCGTATTAGAGGCTGAATCGTGCGAAAATGAGCATTATTCGTTCATTACGAGCAAAATTGTCCATTGTGGTGTGGAATTGTGTTCAGTTACGATAACATAACATAACTAGATGGGCAGAGTCGAATCACAGCGGATATGTGCGAATTAGAGGCTGAATCGTGCGAAAATGAGCATAATTCGTGCAAAACGAGCAAAATTGTTCATTGTGGTGTTGAATTGTGCTCAGATAGGATAACTTAACATAACTAGATAGTACAGAGTCGAATTACAGCGGATATGTGCGAATTAGAGGCTGAATCGTGCGAAAATGAGCATAATTCGTGCTAAACGAGGAAAATTGTTCATTGTGGTGTAGAATTGTGCTCAGATAGGATAACTTAACATAACTAGATAGTGCAGAGTCGAATTACAGCGGATATGTGCGAATTAGAGGCTGAATCGTGCGAAAATGAGCATAATTCGTTCATTACGAGCAAAATTGTTCATTGTGGTGTGGAATTGTGCTCAGTTACGGTATCTTAACATAACTAGATGGGGCAGAGTCGAATCACAGCGGATATGTGCGAATTAGAGGCTGAGTCGTGCGAAAATGAGCATAATTCGTGCAAAACGAGCAAAATTGTTCATTGTGGTGTTGA